>NC_085020.1:21456753-21570324 GCF_963692335.1 Osmerus eperlanus
GTGAGGAGGAGAGAGGGGGAGGAGTAGAGGAGGAGAGAGGAGGTAAAGGAGACGGGGTGAGGAGGAGAGAGGGGGAGGTGTAGAGGAGGAGAGAGGAGGTAAAGGAGACAGGGGGTGAGGAGGAGAGAGGGGGAGGAGTATAGAGGAGGTAAAGGAGACAGGGGGTGAGGAGGAGAGAGGAGGAGAGAGGGGGAGGAGTAGAGGAGGTAAAGGAGACGGGGTGAGGAGGAGAGAGGGGGAGGAGTAGAGGAGGAGAGAGGGGGTAAAGGAGACAGGGGGTGAGGAGGAGAGAGGGGGAGGAGTAGAGGAGGAGAGAGGAGGTAAAGGAGACAGGGGGTGAGGAGGAGAGAGGGGGAGGAGTAGAGGAGTAGAGAGGAGGTAAAGGAGACAGAGGGGGAGGATTTGATCCTGGTTAAGGCGTGCTGTGACTCGCACTTTAGATCTTTAAAAAAAAAATCTGAATCTTGACGGGAAGGAGAGAGATAGAGAAAAAGATAGAGAATGTACACTGTGCAACCTTCTGATTACTAGCCCGCTTCCCTAACCGCTCAGCCACCTGACTCCTCCCAGTATTTCAAAGGATAACACATCAGACCAGGAATAGAAATGCTAATTTACTTACTGATAACCTATTCTGGACTGACAGTAAATCCTTCACTCTCCAACATATGAATAAACACCTTCTACTGACCTTTATAAAACTCTGGTTTCACCCTCAGCCTCCTCTCTGTGATCCATCAGGTTATGTGTGTGTCTGCTGTAATGCTGACAGTCTGATCACCTGTAGTGCTGCCTTGTACTCATCTGATCCCAACATTAAAGACTACTCTTACTGGTGTTGTTATTGGTACTGTTCATGAACATACAATACATATTTGAATGTGTCACACCCACATACATACACACACACACACACAGACACACACTTATGCTTGGACCAGTTGATCCTGTTTGGAGTCTCATTACTGGAACTTTCTTATGTAAGGGTGCATGCATGCCAAAACAGGATGGGAGAAAGGCAGAGGTTTGAAGGAGAGAGGGGGAGGTGTAGAGGAGGAGAGAAGAGGTAAAGGAGACAGGGGGTGGGGAGGAGAGAGGGGGTGGTGTAGAGGAGGAGAGAGGAGGTAAAGGAGAGAGGGGGTGAGGAGGAGAGAGGGGGAGGTGTAGAGGAGGAGGGAGGAGGTAAAGGAGAGAGGGGGTGAGGAGGAGAGAGGGGGAGGTGTAGAGGAGGAGAGAGGGGGAGGATTTGATCCTGGTTAAGGTGTGTTGACTCAAACTTGATATCCATTTTCTTAACCTGAGTTTTGACAGGAAGGAGAGAGAGAGAGATAGAGAAAAAGATAGAGAATGTACCCTGTGTATATGTGTGAACGTGTTTGTATCAGTGTAATGTATGTGTAAATATACTGTATGTAAGTGTGAGTGGAGGAGAATGTAGTACACCACTGTGTGGTGTGTGTGTGTGTATGTGTTGACTTTAGGGATGCACCGAATCCAGGATTCGGTTTAGGATTTGGCCAAATATTTTTGACGGGGTTCAGTTTCGGCCCAACCCCAACCCTACGCCCAGCACTACACGCGCTACGCTGGTCGACATAATGATGCCGCCGTTGATTACAGGAAGGTGTTTGCGTAGGTAGACCGTTCAATGCAGTAGGCTGAGAGAAAGTGAAAATGGAACTCGTGAGCAGAAAAAGTGTTGTTTGGCAGTAGGCTACTTTCAGTCAAAAGAAGGCTATTCAAGTCGAGTCACATGTTCAATTTGCAATGCCGATTTGTCTTGTGGTGGCAAGGACCCTAAACAATACACAACATCTCCGCTGTTAAAACATTTGCGTATGAAACATCCGAAAGAAATTCAAGAAATCTAAAAGGCTAATATTTTGGATATTGATTGGATCTTGAGATCAGGAACATAGGCATATGGTAATTGTCAAAATAGTTTTTTCCACTTGTCTTCCTGTTCTATACAAATGAAAAACTGCTGTGTTCACTGCTGTGGACGTTGGTTACTTCTTTAATGTGTTTACTGTGTTAATGGACTGAGGATGGGAGTAGGATTCGGTATTCGGTTTCGGATTTGACCGAATATTAACCAGTGGATTCGGTATTCGGTTTCGGATTTGACCGAATCTTAACCAGTGGATTCGGTATTCGGATTTGACCGAATCTTAACCAGTGGATTCGGTATTCCGTTTCGACCGAATCTTAACCAGTGGATTCGGTATTCGGCCGAACCCCAAAAATCTGGATTCGGTGCATCCCAAGTTGACTTGCATATGTGTAAATCAAATCAAAATGTATTTGTATAGCCCTTTTTACAAGCAATGTCACAAAGGGCTCCACATACGCCCATAGCACTGCCCCCCAACCAACCTAAACCCTCAAGGAAGACAAGGAAAAACTCAGAGAAAAACTCACTAGAGCAATTCAGTGAGGGAACCCCTTCTCCAGAGACAGTTGGTGAAAGAGAGGAGCAGAACACAGGCTAAACATCCCTGCTGTCATACAGCAGGGATGTCATACAGCAGGGATGGGTGTTGAAACATCAAAATCCATTGTTCAACTTGGGTCAGTTGGTAAATGTCAGTATTTCAGAGGTAGCCACAGGGCTGGGGGACTGTGATCAGTACAGCATCACAGGCAGTGCAGCGTCACAGGCAGTGCAGCATCACAGGCAGTGCAGCATCACAGGCAGTGCAGCATCACCGGCAGTGCAGCATCACAGGCAGTGCAGCATCACAGGCAGTGCAGCGTCACAGGCAGTGCAGCGTCACAGGCAGTGCAGCATCACAGGCGGTGCAGCATCACAGGCGGTGCAGCATCACAGGCGGTGCAGCATCACAGGCAGTGTATCATCACAGGCAGTGTATCATCACAGGCAGTGCAGCATCACAGGCAGTGTATCATCACAGGCAGTGTATCATCACAGGCAGTGCAGCGTCACAGGCAGTGCAGCATCACAGGCAGTGCAGCATCACAGGCAGTGCAGCGTCACAAGCAGTGCAGCATCACAGGCAGTGCAGCATCACAGGCAGTGCAGCATCACAGGCAGTGTAGCAACACAGGCAGTGCAGCATCACAGGCGGTGCAGCATCACAGGCAGTGCAGCATCACAGGCAGTGTATCATCACAGGCAGTGTATCATCACAGACAGTGCAGTGTCACAGGCAGTGCAGCATCACAGGCAGTGCAGCATCACAGGCAGTGCAGCGTCACAGGCAGTGCAGCATCACAGGCAGTGCAGCGTCACAGGCAGTGCAGCATCACAGGCAGTGTAGCATCACAGGCAGTACAGCATCACAGGCAGTGCAGCATCACAGGCTGTGCAGCATCACAGGCGGTGCAGCATCACAGGCAGTGCAGTATCACAGGCAGTGCAGCGTCACAGGCAGTGCAGCATCACAGGCAGTGCAGCATCACAGGCAGTGTAGCATCACAGGCAGTGCAGCATCACAGGCAGTGCAGCATCACAGGCAGTGCAGCATCACAGGCAGTGTAGCATCACAGGCAGTACAGCATCACAGGCAGTGTAGCATCACAGGCAGTATAGCATCACAGGCAGTGCAGCATCACAGGCAGTGCAGTATCACAGGCAGTGCAGCATCACAGGCAGCGCAGCATCACAGGCAGTGTAGCATCACAGGCAGTGCAGCATCACAGGCAGTGCAGCATCACAGGCAGTGTAGCATCACAGGCAGTGTAGCATCACAGGCAGTGCAGTATCACAGGCAGTGCAGCATCACAGGCAGTGCAGCATCACAGGCAGTGCAGCATCACAGGCAGTGTAGCATCACAGGCAGTGCAGCATCACAGGCAGTGCAGCATCACAGGCAGTGCAGCATCACAGGCAGTGTAGCATCACAGGCAGTGCAGCATCACAGGCAGTGTAGCATCACAGGCAGTGTAGCATCACAGGCAGTACAGCATCACAGGCAGTGTAGCATCTCAGGCAGTGTAGCATCACAGGCAGTGCAGCATCACAGGCGGTGCAGCATCACAGGCAGTGCAGTATCACAGGCAGTGCAGCGTCACAGGCAGTGCAGCATCACAGGCAGTGCAGCATCACAGGCAGTGTAGCATCACAGGCAGTGCAGCATCACAGGCAGTGCAGCATCACAGGCAGTGCAGCATCACAGGCATTGTAGCATCACAGGCAGTACAGCATCACAGGCAGTGTAGCATCACAGGCAGTATAGCATCACAGGCAGTGCAGCATCACAGGCAGTGCAGTATCACAGGCAGTGCAGCATCACAGGCAGCGCAGCATCACAGGCAGTGTAGCATCACAGGCAGTGCAGCATCACAGGCAGTGCAGCATCACAGGCAGTGTATCATCACAGGCAGTGTATCATCACAGACAGTGCAGCGTCACAGGCAGTGCAGCATCACAGGCAGTGCAGCATCACAGGCAGTGCAGCGTCACAGGCAGTGCAGCATCACAGGCAGTGCAGCGTCACAGGCAGTGCAGCATCACAGGCAGTGTAGCATCACAGGCAGTACAGCATCACAGGCAGTGCAGCATCACAGGCTGTGCAGCATCACAGGCGGTGCAGCATCACAGGCAGTGCAGTATCACAGGCAGTGCAGCGTCACAGGCAGTGCAGCATCACAGGCAGTGCAGCATCACAGGCAGTGTAGCATCACAGGCAGTGCAGCATCACAGGCAGTGCAGCATCACTGCAGTGCAGCATCACAGGCAGTGCAGCATCACAGGCAGTGTAGCATCACAGGCAGTGTAGCATCACAGGCAGTACAGCATCACAGGCAGTGTAGCATCACAGGCAGTATAGCATCACAGGCAGTGCAGCATCACAGGCAGTGCAGTATCACAGGCAGTGCAGCATCACAGGCAGCGCAGCATCACAGGCAGTGTAGCATCACAGGCAGTGCAGTATCACAGGCAGTGCAGCATCACAGGCAGTGCAGCATCACAGGCAGTGCAGCATCACAGGCAGTGTAGCAACACAGGCAGTGCAGCATCACAGGCGGTGCAGCATCACAGGCGGTGCAGCATCACAGGCAGTGTATCATCACAGGCAGTGTATCATCACAGACAGTGCAGTGTCACAGGCAGTGCAGCATCACAGGCAGTGCAGCATCACAGGCAGTGCAGCGTCACAGGCAGTGCAGCATCACAGGCAGTGCAGCGTCACAGGCAGTGCAGCATCACAGGCAGTGTAGCATCACAGGCAGTACAGCATCACAGGCAGTGCAGCATCACAGGCTGTGCAGTATTACAGGCGGTGCAGCATCACAGGCAGTGCAGTATCACAGGCAGTGCAGCGTCACAGGCAGTGCAGCGTCACAGGCAGTGCAGCATCACAGGCAGTGTAGCATCACAGGCAGTGCAGCATCACAGGCAGTGCAGCATCACAGGCAGTGTAGCATCACAGGCAGTGTAGCATCACAGGCAGTACAGCATCACAGGCAGTGTAGCATCACAGGCAGTATAGCATCACAGGCAGTGCAGCATCACAGGCAGTGCAGTATCACAGGCAGTGCAGCATCACAGGCAGCGCAGCATCACAGGCAGTGTAGCATCACAGGCAGTGCAGCATCACAGGCAGTGTAGCATCACAGGCAGTGTAGCATCACAGGCAGTGCAGCATCACAGGCAGTGCAGCATCACAGGCAGTGTAGCATCACAGGCAGTGCAGCATCACAGGCAGTGCAGCATCACAGGCAGTGTAGCATCACAGGCAGTGCAGCATCACAGGCAGTGTAGCATCACAGGCAGTGTAGCATCACAGGCAGTGCAGCATCACAGGCAGTGCAGTATCACAGGCAGTGCAGCATCACAGGCAGCGCAGCATCACAGGCAGCGTAGCATCACAGGCAGTGCAGCATCACAGGCAGTGCAGCATCACAGGCAGTGTAGCATCACAGGCAGTGCAGCATCACAGGCAGTGTAGCATCACAGGCAGTGCAGCATCACAGGCAGTGCAGCATCACAGGCAGTGTAGCATCACAGGCAGTGTAGCATCACAGGCAGTGCAGCATCACAGGCAGTGTAGCATCACAGGCAGTGCAGCATCACAGGCAGTGCAGCATCACAGGCAGTGTAGCATCACAGGCAGTGCAGCATCACAGGCAGTGTAGCATCACAGGCAGTACAGCATCACAGGCAGTGTAGCATCACAGGCAGTGTAGCATCACAGGCAGTGCAGCATCACAGGCAGTGCAGTATCACAGGCAGTGCAGCATCACAGGCAGCGCAGCATCACAGGCAGCGTAGCATCACAGGCAGTGCAGCATCACAGGCAGTGCAGCATCACAGGCAGTGTAGCATCACAGGCAGTGCAGCATCACAGGCAGTGCAGCATCACAGGCAGTGCAGCATCACAGGCAGTGTAGCATCACAGGCAGTGCAGCATCACAGGCAGTGCAGCATCACAGGCAGTGCAGCATCACATGCAGTACAGCATCACAGGCAGTGTAGCATCACAGGCAGTGTAGCATCACAGGCAGTGCAGCATCACAGGCAGTGCAGTATCACAGGCAGTGCAGCATCACAGGCAGTGTAGCATCACAGGCAGTGCAGCATCACAGGCAGTGCAGCATCACAGGCAGTGTAGCATCACAGGCAGTGTAGCATCACAGGCAGTACAGCATCACAGGCAGTGTAGCATCACAGGCAGTGTAGCATCACAGGCAGTGCAGCATCACAGGCAGTGCAGTATCACAGGCAGTGCAGCATCACAGGCAGCGCAGCATCACAGGCAGTGTAGCATCACAGGCAGTGCAGCATCACAGGCAGTGCAGCATCACAGGCAGTGCAGCATCACAGGCAGGTGGAGGGACAGGAAGGGACCAGGAACTCGCTGTTGTCCGTCAGGGAGACCGATGTCCACTTGGCGACTAGATCCAGCTTTGGCAGACTGTCACAGACCGATGTCCACTGGCGACCAGGTCCAGCGTTGGCAGACCGACGACCAGGCAGGTGCTGACAGCTCAAACCCCCCCACACCACAGGGGATGTGTGGAGGGGGGATAGAGAGAGGAGAGCAGGGATTAGAGAAAGCAAGGAGAAACTAACAGTTCCAGTTATATTACTGTAAGAACGAGGGCCCCACTGGTCAGGTGTGGACTAGTGCAGCAGGTTAGGGTTAGGAGACCAAAAAGGGATTTCATGTTCCAGCCCCCCTCGGTTGGGTGATAGGGTGCAAAGATACCAGAGAGGTATGGTGGTGCTAATCCATGGAGAGATTTGTAGGTTAGTAGTAGGACTTTGAAATCAGCTCTGGCTTGGATTGGGAGCCAGTGTAGAGAGGCGAGAGTAGATGTTATATGATCATACTTTCTGGTTCTGGTCACTAGTCTAGCAGCAGCATTTTGCACCAGTTGTACATTTTTATGTAGGTTCTTGGAAGGCCAGAGAATAATACATTGCAGTAATCCAATTGGGATGTAACAAATGCATGTATTTGTTTTTCAGCATCATCCTTTGAGAGGAAATTTCTTATTTTAGCTATGTTACGTAGATGGAAAAATGCTATTTTGGTAATATGCTTTAACAATTGCTAAAACTCTAAACCCCATTCTCTGAATCAAATGTTCCCCATTCTCTGAATCAAATGTTCAGTGGCCTAAACCCATTTGTCGAATCAGACACTCTTTTGGCAAAACTCGAAACACATTTTCATTCTGACGTCTATCAGTCTGTCAGCCTCTGGGTAGAGAGAGAGAGAGAGAGAGAGAGAGAGAGAGAGAGAGAGAGAGAGAGAGAGAGAGAGAGAGAGAGAGAGAGAAGAGAGAGAGAGAGAGAGAGAGAGATAGAGAGAGGTAGAGAGAGATAGAGAGAGGGAGAGAGAGGTAGAGAGAGGGAGAGAGAGAGAGAGAGAGAGAGAGAGAGAGAGAGAGAGAGAGAGAGAGAGAGAGAGAGAGAGAGAGAGAGAGAGAGAGAAAGAGAGAGAGAGAGAGAGAGGTAGAGAGAGATAGAGGGAGAGTGTAATGGCATTTTTTGATATAGTTACTAAGAATGTATTTTTAATAGACTGAGGTTGTGTTTAAACAAATGGATGTTGCAGTTGGCCTTAAGGTATTTATGGTATTGGTTTATGATGCCTGATTGAGAAGCTAGGGGCACAGAGGTTGGGGGATGTTTGAGTTCTGTGGCCTAAAGGGAGATGGATAGATGGATTCAGTTGATCTAGCAGCCCTGACCTTTTGGCCAAGGAGATTGTGTCCTGTGTCCTGTTTGTGTTTCATTAAGGGTATCTTTACTGTCCTCATTTAGAGAAAGAGCCGTGACATCAAAAGACTTTGGTCACTTGACCTGGGGGGTTATATTGTCTTAACTGTCACTGAGCAGTGCTGACCAATCACAGAGTTCAGAAAAACCATTTGATCTAAAGTTTATATAAGGCAGGGTTTTGGGGTTGTTCTGTATCACTCTGGCGAACGACCTGTGGCTAGCACCTCCTTCGTTATGACTGATCACAAAGTACTTTGTTAAATCATGATCTGTATAAGCAAAATAAATTTATTGTAACCGCCATCTCTTGACTATTCAAATCTACACAGTGCCGCTAGAATTTTTCCATATCACTTGGTGGCCAGTAGGGGGATCCTCGATTGGTCTACGGCGTTCAGCAGGCGGCTCCCCTCGGCGAATTGATCTTCCGGCAAAAAGCCGCCTTTCCTTCCGCCATGCGTGAGACAGCAGGGCCAGGGGGGGCGCCCGTTGGACGTTTTGTGGCTGACGCGGGGTCTTCAAAAGAACCGGTGAGATATTCTTTTGGTTACTGTGTAATTTGAGTTGTCTAAATGTGTGTTGTTTAGACTATGGTCAATAATTCGGTTTAGTTAGTAATAGGGCGGAGACTGGAGAAGAGCTTTGTCCTGTGCGTGCAAGTCGTACAAATTGGGAGAACGTTGGAACGTTGGTCCCGTTACGTTAGAGTCGTACAAATTGGGGGAACGTGGGGAACGTTGGTCCCGTTACGTTAGAGTCGTACAAAAAAGCATGCAGGAAATGTGCTGACGAGCGCATAAAGGGTAATAATTCACACGTGATATCGTGCTGTGTGTCTTTAAGGCCCTGGGAAATTGGGTCAGGAAATTTATTGATTTCTGAGTCCCAAGAGTAAAATGGTAAAAAGTATACTTTAGAGGATTGGTAAAGATTAAATTGGTAAATATTAAATTGGTAAAGATTAAAATTGGTAATTGGTAATCAGCTGAGTGTTTAAAAAAAAAAAAAAAAGCTTAGAAGGTATTGGGCCTGTGAAATTTCAAAGTAGAGGTTTTAAGTTTGCAACACGCGTGTTCATTTTTTGTTTTAATTGCAAGTTATGTTTTTTGAGGTTAAAAGAAGTATGAGTAACTAATGGTGTCTATTATTCAACCTATATACAAATTACAAAAATCAAAATTTTAATTATTTTTCAAAACTTTAATTATTTTTCGGTTTGAATATTTGTAATTTAAGATTGTGCAGTTATTTTCATTGAAAGTTGGGAAGTCGGAATTTAATTGTTTTTAGAAAAGAAAAGGGGTAATTGTGTCTTTATTTTCCGTTGTTGGTTATCGTTTATGGATTGTAATTCTGAAAATGAATGGTCTGGAGGCAGAATTGACCTGTCCAAACATCGATTACATGAAGCAAAAGTATGGTAACGATAGTTTATTGCAAATGCAAATATGGATTGATAAATGTGGATTTTCGAGTGTGGAGTCGTTTTGTTTTAAGGACCTTATTGTATTGCGAAATGGGTTCGTGGAGAGAAATAGATACACAATTTTTTTTTGAAGTGGAGAAAAGAATAGATTTTAGCCTGATTGGAGAGCTTTTTTTTTCTGATTGGATGGAGATAGGTAGAGGGATAAAGAAATATTAGGACAGAATAGTGTGGGGAATTTTTCATCTATTTCCCCACAGATTCACGATTGAGATTTTCTGGCTGTTCCGCAAACAAATTTCGCCTCATCCGCAGCCAGGGGTGTTGCGGCAGGATGCGCGGGCGCATGAGGGTTTGCGGGAATGCGAGAACAGAATACGAAGAGGTCAGACATTTGCCATTTCTTCTGACAGCCGGTTATATCTAGGAAAAGTCAAGAAAGTAGGATCCTGGAATGTTTTTTATAGATTTGCTTTGCTTTGAGTCCCTGTTGTGTTTGGAATAAGCGTGTTGTGGGCTATGGTCAAAGCTGATGCAGAGCGTGTTGACATGCTGTTGAAAAAACATGTAGGCCAACACGAATTGCTAGGTAAGGTCAATCCAAAATGCGTGCTTTAATTGTGGGAATTTGAGCAAAATGTACGTGAATGTCCGGAGATGTGTCATCTTTGTTGAAAGTTTTCTGGAAATTGTGAGCGAACTCTCGCAAAATCAGAGGGGTTCGTGACCGGAAGTTGAGTTTCGAAATGGTGGCGTACAATGTTTATCGGTTGACACTGTTGGTAGAGGAGAGACGATTGTTTTACAACTCTGTGTTAACCGTTATATGTTTGATGTTAGACTTTACATCGGTCTGATTACCGCCAGAAGGCATTTGTTTTTGAAGACGGAGACATTCTGTTTTGAAAATGCTAATGTTAATTCTTTGACTGAATTCTCCACTTGAAAAGAGGCGCATGCGCTTGAGCCTAGTGGAAGTTGATTCTTTCAGTGAAGCTCATTCTGCGTGCAGTGCCCACACGTGAGTGCAAAAAAAAAAAAAAAAAATATCACTCATTTTATTGAGAATTTGACGTTGAATTGTGAAGTATATTGGTTGGGAAAACAGATGTGTGTTTCTGTTTCTTTGTCGAACTTAAGAAAATATTGTGAGTTGCCATACTCTTGATTTGGAAATTATGTACAGACCGATTTTCTATATTATGAGCTTGATTCGTTATTGAATAACGCGCTGGAAATTTAGTGTTTGGGTAGGATAATTGGTAAAAGGCCAGTTTTGGCAATAAAAGCGGTATTCATTTTAAGAATTACAATCCCGGGGTTATTGAAACTTTTATAGAAAGTTATGTGTTCAAACGGAAATGTTATGTTGTTTAAGGAATATTTTTGTTTATGTCTGGAAATGTTCGATGGTTTTATTTTTAATTTTGTGGGAGTTCACAGATGTTACTGTTGTTTAAAGAAATATGTAAAGGGTTATGAAGAAGTGATTAGAAAGATTGAGCCAGTCCGAGGGACTTAAGTGTATACAAGGGGAACTAGTTAGAGAGACTGAATTGCGATTGTTGTCAAGGGCAAAGGTACTACATATGTGTGTTTATTGCTGCTGAGATGATTTGTTGAAATGTGTTGGGTTTGGTGGTTCATATTTACCTATTTAAATGGACTTGAAGTTGAAGCTTTGTCCAACCAGAATGCTAATACATGGGTAAACTGTCATTCTCTGACGAGTGATATTAGGTGCATATGTTGATTTCGGAGCCAAATTTTTATGTTGAAAATAAAATAGTGCTAATGGTTGATAGAATTGTAAAGGTTGTAATTGTAAAGAAAGGCCGTGACTTTGTTGGTTAATGGCTAACGGTGAAAACGTGGAGGAAGTGCATTTTGCTCTGTCCTGAGACAAAGGAGAGTCGAGGAAGTTGAATTTGCAACTATGGCAACGACATTGGCTAACAAACTAGCACACCGACAGGCGGGTACAGGCTAGTAAAGGAATTGCAGCTTGATATTTGAGATCCAGGATGAGTAATCGCATGACGCATGCGCAGATGGAAATTGAGAAATTGACCAAGACGAAAATTTAGAGAAATAGATCAATTTGAAGCGAATTTACATATTAATTTGGTTATTTTTGAAATATGTTGGGTGATGAGTATTTTGAAACATTTGCTAACAAGGTTTTGTTTGTTTGAGGACATTTTAAATGAGTTTCAGAAATTCCGAGGAAAGGTGGGGGCTACAAAACAAAAACAAAAAAAGTCCCGTTACGATGAGTTTTACAAAGGTGATCCCAGAGGGTGTAATTCTGCATACTTATGTGAGTATTAATGGTGAAAGATGTGTCCGTTTAGATGAATTCGAAGTTTGGTGGTTTACGAATGTATGATTTAACATTTGTTCTAAATCCTAGCCAAACAGGGAGGTAGGAGCCTTTCAGACCAGAACTTGTATTTACGAGCGGAAAATCTGTGGTGTGTGATGGTATCCATAAAAATGCAGAAATTAGACCCTGGTTCATAAATTAGTTCTAATTGGATTGGAAAAGTTATACTTTAGCAAAATTAAGTGAATAGCTGGTAAACGCCAACCATCTGTGTTGTTTAAAAGAAATGAAAAAAGGTTGAGAGTTTTTGCTTTGTTCCAGAGCGCGCTGTTTGATGCGAGTTTGAAATGCGCGATTGTTTATTTGAGTTGATTCACTAACAAAGAGTAATTGAGATAGCTGGTAAATATAGGAATATTCAAAGGTGTATACATTACATGCTTTGATAAAACTTTTGAAAGAATAAGGTTTTGTTTTACGGGTTTATGTTAAATTGTGAATTTAAAGGTTTAAAAGAAAAAGGGAGAGTTTATATTTTCTTTTGTCTTAAGGGCATGGTACAATGTTTTGGGATAAACAGTTAGGCTGTGATGAGGTTGTATCATTATGGTATTGGTTCATAAAGAGGGTTATGATAATTTGGTTTTGAAATAATTTGGGAAGACTCATTAAGTCTGATAAATTGTGGTGTGATGGTTGTGCTAAGTAGCTTGTTCTGGACTGCAGCCAAAGCAAGTTATGAAGTTCTACCTATCTAACCTATATAGAAATATAGATGGGGTATAAGTTTGGTTAATGGTTACATTAAGAACATTTTATGGTCTATGTTTTATTTTGGAATCATACAGATTAAATTCTGGTTTAGGGTAGTGATGCTAGTTTTCTACATGTCTTGGAAAAAGAGAGAGTTGATTTGGTGAATTTAAATACAGGGAAAAATTAAAAGGGAATCTGAAATTTAAAGGTATTCATTTGAACTGTTCCTAAAGGTTTTTTTGAAGAAAAGATAATAAGAGACTAAAAGTTGAGGTTATTCGTAATTTGGCTGTTTTCTAAAATAGTTTTATTTTATACAAATTGGTTCAAAAGTAGTTTGCTTCAGTGTAAGCTTGTTAATTCATAAAAGGGAAAAGAGTTAAAATATGTACTGATAGTTAAATACATCATTGGTGTTACATATGATTTTGGGAAAGGTATGGAAACAGGAAGTTTCTTAGTTTGATCTGGGACACAACTTGCTGTATGCAAATGTGGAATTCACTCTAACAATTATGATTATTCCACAGGGAAAATGCTAGTGCTGATACTAGCTGGAGCAGTTTCTAGATTGCCTGAATGCATTGATGAACTAACTAGAATATGTTTTTGATGTTGATATGTTTACAGGAAGTGATGAGATGATGTTGATATGTCCGGATGAGCCTAACTTGACAAATTTGGGCTTACAGGACTCTTTTGAGGAAAATTGTTGTGTGACCTTGATACAACATTTGTTATGGATTCTTTAAGGGAAGCGCAGGCTTCTTAGAGAGGAAGAGATGACGTTTAGGAATTTATGACTGACTGATGACTGACTGATCTAAACAGAGAGTGACTATGGGGGTTTTATGGTTTTATGAATTTAGCTTCAGTAGTTTGGATTTGTGATAGGATTGTGAGGGTTTGATATGATATTGCTGAGTTGAAAATATTGGACTGTATTTAACCCAGAGTGAGAATTTTGTTTTGTTTGAGTATATTTGATAAGAATTACAGAATACAGCGGACAGATGGAGAAAGGAATGGTGGAATGGAGATTCGAACTTGGACTAATCCACAAGAAAATGCGTTTTGGAAAAAGGAAGGATATGAGAATAAAAAATGGAGGTTGTATGGTCTGCTTAAAACATTTATCTTGAGATTTTGCTAAGTTAACACATGGAAAGATCATGCCTCTACAGTTTGTGTGATATCAAGAAGAATGCATTATTTTAGCATACAAGAGGATTTGTAATGGATGCATAGTCATTTTGTTAATACTTCATATGTGGGACAAGTATTATGAGAAAAGGAATTTAAACACGATAAGCTTCACAGTTAAGGTTAGAGAAACCATTTGGGTATTGATAGATGGATTTTGTAGAGTTCAATTTTTGGAGAAGTGATACTGTTTAATGATTGTTGATGGGAAGAAGTTTTAGACTTCTCAGGGGCTCAGTGATCAAGCTTTTGTTAATTTAGATTATTTTCGATGGGATTTTTCTTTGAGGATATGTAATGATAATGGGTCACACTTGTTTAAGGAAGTTATTTTGGTGTTGATAGGATTCAACATTGTGTTAATCACTTCAGTTGAATGAGAGAACAGAACTTTGAAGACTAAGTCAGACGACAAGAAGTCAGTTACCTTTAACTGACCTCTGTGAGAATGTGCTTGTTTATCACTGTGCAACCTTTTTGGAGTCTATTTTGTGTGAGATTCACAGGCAGGTGAAGGAGACTATTCCTATGACTGGACCGCTGCATGATTTGATACCAGATGACTGGATCGTGGTGAAGGACCTGAAACGCCTGGAGGAATCCAAGGTGGACGGGGCCATACCAGATTCTCCTGACGACCAATTCGGCGGTTAAGATCGAGGGGAGAGCAACGTGGATACACGCTAACCATTGCAAGCGTGCACCTTGTCTGGAGACGGAAGCAGAGGATACGCGTTCTGCGTAGTACCAAGGAAATTTCCGAGCTGTACGTGAAGTGCAGTGTCGTTGAAAGTTGCCCAGAGCAATTTGATCGTCGTTTGCAATCGATTCGACTAGACTACACCGCCAGACAGAAGTTTGTCTACAAGCCAACTGAAGATGGCCACTACGGATGCACGACCATGGCATCAGTTCCGACAACCTGGACTTTGTGGTATACGGGGTGCAGTGGGTTTTGTCTTGGGAATGGCATTTCTTATTGCTCTTAATGTATTTTTGCTTTTGTATTTGAATAAAAGTATGCATAATTCTGATGATACTATGACAATAGATCCAATGACTTCAACTGTTTCACCTGCAACGTTCCAGATGTTGAAAAGTGATGAGAGAGAGGTTGTAGATGAAATGGAATCGGAGATGGAGTTTAATTCTTGGTATAAGTTAGCAACATATTCAGTAAAACAAGTTTTAGGCGAAGAACACCCACCATGTGTGTATTGCCAGCCACTTAAGGATGTTTCACTGATTATGCCAGCACCATTTAATTCAACTAGTTGTTATGATTTTAATTACCATCGAATTATTTCAGGTGACATTGATAAAACGAGATGTGTGGACAGTAGTCATCTGGTTTTGTTCAGGAATTGTCCAGTCTGTCCCACTAACTGCTATCATTACCAGAGTTCTAGTGCTTGGTATTTAAATTCCAATCTAGGATGTGCAGCAGTACGTCCTATGCTTACTGGACCAATTGAGAACGAGGGAACGGAAGATGTTCTGATTGATTTTGTTATAGTTCCAGGGCAAAAGTTTGAGTGTTTTGAGAAAAGTTCCGATATTGTTAAAACAGTATTCGTGGGGAACTTTAGTGAAGGGAAAGTAAAGATTGGAACTTGTGGACATACTTGGGTGGTAAATCCATACTGTGAGGCGATGCAGTTTAGAGATGTTAATGGGACTTTACACCCTTGTTACAAGTATAGAAGCTCTGTTCATGTGGATAGTGAGGGAAAACATCATACTCCACCACCTTCTGGCCCATTGGTATATCCAGGACGCGATATAGCTGATATATTTTGGTATTGTGGGGGTAGAATTAGATCACGTTTACCAAAAGGATGGGTGGGAGTGTGTGCTAAGGTGATGTTAGTTAGTAAGACGTTGATTAAGCCTTTAGGAAATGTGACGGTTGATTCAGGCAGACAGAGACGAGCTGCTCCTGTTGGTTCTTTTGATAGTGGAATTTACATAGATGATATTGGAGTACCAAGAGGGGTGCCTACTGAGTTTAAAGCTAGAAATCAGGTAGCTGCAGGACTAGAATCATTCTTTTGCGTACATTGTACGGTTAACAAAAATGTGGATTGGATTAATTATATATATTATAATCAGCAAAGTTTTATTAATTACACTGTTGATGCGATTTCTGGATTATCAGAACAATTGGCTAAGACTTCAGAGATGGCATGGCAAAACAGGATTTCTCTAGACATGTTGTTGGCTGAAAAAGGGGGTGTTTGTGTACTTTTCAATAATACATGTTGTACGTACATTCCCAATAATACAGCGAGTGATGGGTCAGTCACTAAAGCATTATCAAGCATGCGTACTTTGAGATTAGAATTGTCTGAACATTCTGGATTTGATGATTCAAAAGGAGTTTGGTCATGGATTGACGGTTCTTGGGAAATGTTTGGTAAATGGAAGGCAGTTCTTCTGTCTGTTTTGTGTGGAATAGGTGTCATTTTGTTGATACTATTGTTTTTGGCTTGTTGTCTGTTTCCCTGTGTAAGGAAGATTGTGGAAAAGACAATGGCTAAATCATTTGCTGTTCAAATGATGAACTATAGTCCCTTAGAGGATTCTGACTGGGTTCCACCATTTAAGGATGAAGAGGCTACTGTGAGTGATATGTAATTCTCTTGTTATTTTTGGGGTTATGTTTGATTAAAGGGGGTTACTTTATTTTTTTGCCTCCATATCTGTATGGATGTTTTATATTTTTGTATGCTTATGCTTTTGTATGCCTTTGTTGTTTAAAAAGAAAAAGTAAGGAATGTGATGGCATTTTTTGATATAGTTACTAAGAATGTATTTTTAATAGACTGAGGTTGTGTTTAAACAAATGGATGTTGCAGTTGGTCTTAAGGTATTTATGGTGTTGGGTTATGATGCCTGATTGAGAAGCTAGGGGCACGGAGGTTGGGGGATGTTTGAGTTCTGTGGCCTAAAGGGAGATGGGTCAGTTGATCTAGCAGCCCTGACCTTTTGGCCAAGGAGATTGTGTCCTGTGTCCTGTTTGTGTTTCATTAAGGGTATCTTTACTGTCCTCATTTAGAGAAAGAGCCGTGACATCAAAAGACTTTGGTCACTTGACCTGGGGGGTTATATTGTCTTAACTGTCACTGAGCAGTGCTGACCAATCACAGAGTTCAGAAAAACCATTTGATCTAAAGTTTATATAAGGCAGGGTTTTGGGGTTGTTCTGTATCACTCTGGCGAACGACCTGTGGCTAGCACCTCCTTCGTTATGACTGATCACAAAGTACTTTGTTAAATCATGATCTGTATAAGCAAAATAAATTTATTGTAACCGCCATCTCTTGACTATTCAAATCTACACAGTGCCGCTAGAATTTTTCCATATCAAGAGAGAGAGGTAGAGAGAGGTAGAGAGAGGTAGAGAGAGAGAGAGAGAGAGAGAGAGAGAGAGAGAGAGAGAGAGAGAGAGAGAGAGAGAGAGAGAGAGAGAGAGAGAGAGAGAGAGAGAGAGAGAGACATTCACTGGAGCTTCTGCAGGAAGTAGAAAGACTTGGACTTGCTTCTTTTATAAATTATTACATGTTTACAATGTCATTCTCTTTTCTTTTTGTAGCTGATGGAATGTTTTATTGATATAGAAAACTGATCTGAATCTCTTCTTCTACAGGCATCCACTCCTCAGCTGTAGGCTACACAGCATTCCTGCTCATGTCTGATGTCTGTCTGTCTGTCAGCCTCTGTTCTGGAGAAACCAACTTCATGTATGAGGAAATTGTCACGGCTGTACTGAGGACCCAAACGCACGACACACAAGGTTTAGGACGTGCGCAGACTTTTATTGAGAGAAGGATGGGGAGGACCGTTGAGGGTAACTGGTGGATGGTGGAGCGGGGGTACCGGTAGGACTGGAGGACTGGAAGCTGTGATCTGGTGGTGGAACAAGAACAAAGGTCAGCACAAAAACAGGCATAGACTGGTCTAAAACACGGAAAGCCAGGAATACAGACGTGGAGGTCGGTGATTTAACAAACTGGCGAGTAGTGGGTGACAATCCGGGGTTTAAGAGCTGTGGTGGTGATGAGGGAATGAGCCGCAGGTGAGGTGAGTACCGGGAGGGAGTGAAGAAGCGGAATGGTTGACTGGACCTGGAAGAAACGGACTAACACCCGGTCTGGCCTAGGCCGGGGACATGACAGAAATGCAGTTGTTTTGAACTTGACGCTGCCAGCAGAAATGATGGGTGTTGCCAAGATTTGTAGGTCCCATGACTTGTTAGAATTATGGGTAAATAATATACAGTAATTATTAAACAAACATGGACAAAGATTGTTTTATTTTAAGCTGTACTTAGGGTGGTGTATATACATTACGTATAATTCACAATGCAAACATAAACCCCTCAATGTTTGCAGTGTCATTACTAGAACTTACTTCTGTAAGGGTACATGCAGGCCCTAACAGGAGGGGAGAAAGGAAGGAGGGGAGATATAAGGAGGTGAGGAGGAGAGGGGAGGAGGGGAGATATAAGGAGGGGAGGAGGGGAGATATAAGGAGGTGAGGAGGAAAGATAGGGGAGGAGAGATAGGGGAGGTGAGAAGGAGAGAGACGGGACCACCACCCTTTTCTAACCATTTTCTCTTTCTTTTCCCCCTCTCTCTCTCTCTCTCTCTCTCTCTCTCTCTCGCTCTCTCTCTCTCTTTCTCTCTCCCTCTCTCTCTCTTTCTCTCTCCCTCTCTCTCTCTCTCCCTCTCTACCTCTCTCTCTCTCTCTCTCTCCAATGTCTGCTACATACTGTATATCAATTATAAAATGTTTACAAAAGTGTTCTCCTCTCTTTTTGGAAACTAATGGAATGTTTTTAAACTGATATGAATCTCTTCTTTCTGAGAACCAGCCAGGAATTAGGAACTGCAGTTGTTGTGAACATGTCCCTCCCTGTAACAGAAGACTAGCCTGATCGGTTCAGGTACCAGACTGTCTGAGAACATTTGAGACACAGTTAACCCAGAGATGGACACATGGTGAGACTGAGGGGGGTCACACTGTCTCTAGGGCTCCCTTACAGCAGGGGTGGAGAGACTAAAGGAAACAGCTGCAGGGCTGATGCCCACTGATCACTGATTTCCCTGTGGGGTCCAAGTAACAAACACCTGTTGTTAAATCCAGCATTTTTTGTAAATAAATAACACTTTACTCATCCCAGGCCTCTCCTGATTGAAATGGAGAAGAGAGAAGTGGAGGGAGAGAGAGAGAGAGAAGTGGAGGGAGAGAGAGAGAAGTGGAGGGAGAGAGAGAAGGGCAGAAAGAAAGATAGGGAGAGAAAGAGGGAGGAGACAGAGAAAAAGAGAGACAGGGTGGAGAGAAGGATGGGAGAGAGAGATAGGGATTGAGTAAAGGGGGGAGAGAAAGGAAGAGAAAGACAAATAGAAGGGAGGAAGAGAGAAAGAAGAGGACAAGATAGAGAGAGAGAGAGAGAGAGAGAGAGAGAGAGAGAGAGAGAGAGAGAGAGAGAGAGAGAAGGGAGATGAGATGGGAAGGGGGGAGGGGAGAAGAGATGAGGTGGAGGACAGGAGGAGAGGGAAGGAGAGAAGACAAGGAGGGAAGGAGGAGAGGGGATGTAAGGAGGGGTGGAGGAGACAGGGGAGGGGAGGGGAGAATGGGAGAGGAGATGAAAGGAGAAGAGAGGAGATGAGGGGAAGGGAGAAGGGAGAGAGGGGATGAAAGGAGGGGTGGAGGAGACAGGGGAGAAGAGGAGGAGGGCAGGAGAAGAGCAGGTAGGAGAGGAGAAGAGAAGAGAGGACAAGAGGAGAGAAGAGGAGAGGGGAGGGAGGGGAATAGGGGAGGGGAGAAGGGAGAGGTGTATGAGAGAAGGGAGGGGGACAGGGGAGATGAGGGGAGAAGGGATGGCAGGGGAGAAGGAGAGGAGAGAGGGGGAGAGAGGAGGGGAGAAGGAAGGGCAGGGCAGGGGAAAGAGGAGGAGAGGAGAAGGGAGGGTGAAGGGAGGGTGAAGGGAGGGGACATAGCACACACAGACGTACACACAGTATTGATGTGGGTAATTGTGTTAAATTACTTCCTCAAAGTAGTGTTTATAGTGTGTGTGTGTGTGTCAATTTTTGACAAGTGTCCTAGTCACTAAAATAACATATTCTTCTTATAAAGGTATATATGTGTAACTAGTTAGTTAATCTCACCGGGAGCCCATCGGAAACCAGAGGTTTAGAAAAGCGGTGTAAGGTTAAATTATTGTAACTGTGATTACACAATTCCTCTCTGGAGTGGCGTAATAGACTAGGCAGACAACGCCAGGAATAAAATGTTTCACTTTATTTTTGTATTCTGAAAAGTTGTCACAACATGGTGGTGGGTGACAACGACCCGGATACAGTGCGAGGGCTCCTCCTAGTGGTAACTAGTGATATAACGTGATATATCATGTGATGTACCCCCCCCTTCACATTCCCTCCCCTACGCATCTACGTTGTTGTTGTAATAACCTGATCTTCATCAGTTATTTAGATTTTCATCACTTGTTTGTAATTTTCTTAAATGTGAAATATGTTAGTTTTTTTGTTTACATCAAGTTACATTTCCAAAAAACCCACATATTTCAAATTTAAGAAAAATACAAACAAGTGATGAAAATCTAAATAACTGATGAAGATCATGTTATTACATTGTATTAGGAAAAGTGAGTAGCATGTGCCTGCAGAGCCGGATAGCTGCAGTTTCAGGACCGCAGTTCTAGGACCCTAGTTTTATCTGACAGCGCCACCTAGCGAATTGGATAACCAAGTTTTCCTTGATTCTTGCCTTTCTTAAACCATTCAAATAGCCTATCTTGTGACACTCACTAGTATATTTTGTCATCCAATTCACTAGGTGGCGCTGTCTGATAAATCTAGGGTCCTAGAACTGCGGTCCTGAAACTGCAGCTCTCAGGCTCTACAGGCACATGCTATTGGGAAAAGTTGCACCAACACGGCGGGGGGTCACATGACCCAGAGACATCGCGAAGGTTAAAAGAAAATGCTTCACTTTATTTTTGTATCAGGTATCAGTTGTCGCAATACAACGGTGGGTCACAATGAAGGCAGCACAAGGGTTAATGCAGTTAGCATGAGCGTAGGGTAGGCTACTACCCTACAACAAGTCGAAAACTAATAGCCTTCTGAACCAGAATATCAGCTGTCCTGAAACCGGACCAAAGGTTCACATAAGTATAGCCTATAAAAGACAAGTACTAAAACCTCTATATATCAAAAGAAATAAATGAAAAAAGATTCATGCCCCACCTACCATGGATCATTCTATTTTCAGACCTGTCAAACCTGTACAAACACATGTATTGGCATTAAAAGACTGGTGTATAGATGAAACTTGTTATACATAATGATCACAATAACATACCAGCATCACTGTATTGCTTTATAAATGTCCAGACTGTAATATACAGGGGGGAACCACTTTCCTTAGGCCTCCAGGGAAATCTGTTCCCCTGTGTTCCCAGTGTTGTCCGCATGCTCCCGCGAGGGGGTGCTTTTCAGGGTGGGGGTGCATCTGGGGGCAGAACAACGGTGGGACTGATCGGTGTTGATTTAATGGATTTCTTTGATATAATTCTAAACATATCCTTAAGTAAGTCCATGGTTATTGACCAAGACAAAGCTATTACTCTTTACTTACTAGCGGTATAGAAGTATACTACTTGCTCCTGTTCCAACAAACTAACAACCTGTTCACTAAATCATTTTAATGAATTATATCAAAATGGATTTGACTAAAAATAGACAACGTAAAGCATAAAGTCTCATGGCCATTGCTGAGAAAGAGTGTACGTGTAAGCGCGTATGTGTGGTGAGAGTGATATGTAGTTTGACATTTTTCACATCACTTCATTTCGTGTCGTTTGATTCAAGACAATGCAGCAAGTCACAGACCATGGAAGTCTAGCTGAAGACATCTGAACCACTGATACTCTGAACCCCGAACTTGGAAGTCTGTAACAATCGCTTTGACAGGTATCGCGAGAATCCCCGAGAACGTAGCAACAAGACAACAAAAATAAATTTGTGGACAACAAGCAAGAGTGCATGATGGCGGCGTCGCTGCTACGCCGGGACAAGAAAGCTACTGCTGCCCATTTAAAGGCAGACCTTAATCGGACTGACAATAGCTCTGGTGTCCGACAGCTTCAGGAGCTACTTGATTGTGTTCTTAATCCTGAAAAACCAGCGGCCGACACAGAGGCTCTGGACTGGTGTAAATGTCTAATAGCAGGAGGAGAAGGGTTCGAAGAGTTCTGCAAAACGGTCCGGTCCTATGACAACGCTACTCTCTGTGGCTTGGTTTGGACAGCCAATTTTGTGGCATATCGCTGTCGGACCTGTGGCATATCACCGTGCATGTCACTCTGCGCTGAATGCTTTAACAACGGTGATCATACGGGCCATGATTTCAATATGTTCAGAAGCCAGGCTGGTGGGGCCTGTGACTGTGGAGACAGTAATGTCATGCGAGAAAGTGGGTAAGTCCTCAGTGCTAGCTAGCTAGGCTTCTAGCTAATCTAACTTACCTAATAACAATACAACAAGCTAAGTAATAAGCCACAAACTTCTTGCAGCGTTCTTGTAACGTAAGTTGGCATAGATGGGAGCATGTGTCAACCTGTTTAGCTAACGTGTGAGTTATTTACAAGCCCTGAAACAGAACAGTACCGTTTGACAGGTCCTGGCTAGCTAGCCAGTTAGCCTATCCGCAGTAATTAGCAAGGCTAGCAATCTTTTTATCTAGGTATTCATACACAAACAAAAACTTTAGTTGTTAATGCATATTACAGTCAATATGTGCATGATTGCAGTTGTTGGGTTTAACGTTAAACAAATTCTGAGGTCAGGTGGCTTATACCATGATTGACCACAATTATTGCTTAGAGCTCGTAGGCACGTAGGGGTTGGAAGCTCGCTCCGGTCTAACAGATCAGTCTTAACTATACAACGCACCAAATTTATTCTGTGGGAGTTACCCATTCAGTAGTCTGATCAAATATATTGGCCTGGACCTCATAGCAATCCAATGTATGCATATGTTTTTTTTCATTAGATTTTTAAAATGCTCTATCTTAACAGAATTTTAAAGTGTTGGTTTGAACTGACATATGGGGGTGCTGTGTCCTGGCAGGTTTTGCAGAAGGCATCGGTTAAGAACAGGGGAGAATGTTCCGTCAGTGCCACGAGACTTACTTCTCATGTCAGAGACGGTCCTTCCCAGGTTCATCATATGTATCCTGCAGTACCTACGGGATGGATACACCGAACCAGGTGACTGAATGACTGTTCAACAACTAACCTCCACAGGATGTTTGTAAGCCCCTGTCACCCAGCAATGTGCAGCAGAGTCATACAGGAAAGCTGTTTGGTTGTTGAGATGTGGTTTGCGTAACTTGGTTTCTTTGAGGTCACCCTGTTTGTTTACCACGTCAGAGTCCCTACATCGTATCTCTTATCCTGCTGTTGCAGACACATCAGCGGAGAGGGATCTCCAGAAGGTCTTACAGCAGCTGGAGCCACAGATCTCCTTCCTGGAAGACCTGACGAAGATGGGTGGGGCCATGAGGACGGTGTTGACAAAGATCTTAACCAATCAGCAAACATTCAAGGACTTGAGCATGGGTACGCATTTAACATTTACACCTGTGATTGGCTCAGGATACTGTACCACTGTTCGTTGTAGGACTTGCTACAGTTTTTGTGTACAACAGGTCCTGTTTAATGTCCATGTGATGACTGGCCATTATTCTTAAGGTTGTTAAGTCTGTCTGTTGGTTAAACAAATACCCAGCAAGTTTCTTTTCCTATTCTTTTAAGGTCAAGAAGAGAATGTTTATGCTAAAAATAACTATGAGAAGTACCTGTCTGCACTGAAGAACTCAGGCCTGGTGTCTTCAGAGGAGAAGGCTGGGGCTGGGGCCGGGGCCCAGGCTGGGGCAGCAGAACCTCCCCCAGGAGCCGAGGCCGGGGCTGGGGCCGAGGCCGGGGCCACGGCCGGGGCTCTGGGGCTCCTAGGTACCGTAGTGTCTCTCCAGTCTCAACACACGAGGGCAGACATGATCAGTATGGTTCTGTGAGAACAGGGCCTCGTTATTGGATTTGATATGGGATTGAGGGGCTAAATGTTGTACCTGTTTCTTCCCCTCATAGGGGCCACAGCACCAGCTAGCCCCGATGACTCAAATAAAGAGGTATGCGTACTGTACACAAGCATTTTTTCTTAGTTGAACATTTTTCCAAATGTAAAAGCAGTAGAGTAATGGGTCATGTGGCTGCCTTAGATGAGTTTCCAGCAGTTTAGTTGCTGATGAGTTTCTCTGTTTGTCTGTTGAAAGGAGGATCAAGATGGCGGACAGTGTGTTGGTCAGAGGAAGAGGGTAAAACTCAGCAGTACCACCAAAGGTAGGCTTGGCTGCCGCCATAGACTTTCACTGGTAGTTTTAGTGAGTCGTTGTACTAATATGTTTTTCGCTGTTGTCCAAAGATCCATCCATAATGGACTCTCTAAAACACAAATGCTTTTTGGAGGAGTTACTGTTTTGGACAATTAAGTATGAGTTTCCACAGAAGATGGTTACCTTCCTACTTAACATGCTGCCAGATCAAGACTACAAGGTAGGTTAAATTTTTTTAAAGGATGAAGATTTAAATTCTATTATTTTATTTTTTTACCCGCCTAATTTTCTGATTGTCAGTATTGTAATATGTTTTACCTCAGTATTGTGGAACAATCCTGGAATGAATGAATTAATGTTTAGATAACATCAACTCATCACATGCTATTTTTTACTGACATCGGTAAATTATTTCTTAAGCAACCACATTTTGCGGCGGGCGGAACCCTTGTTTCTAGTGGTCTCTTGGTCACATTACCCCCATTCTTTTGTCTTTTTAGATCACCTTTACGAAAACATTTGTTCAACATTACGCATTCATTATGAAAACACTGATGAAGAGCCATGAGTCCGACACCATGTCCAATCGGATCGTCCATATCAGTGTCCAGCTGTTCAGTAACGAGGAGCTGGCGCGTCACGTGACTGAGGAGTGCCAGCTGCTGGACATCATGGTCACTGTGCTCCTGTACATGATGGAGAGTTGCCTTATCAAAAGTGAACTTCAAGGTGAGCTGTGTTGGAACGGCCAGTAGGTTTTCAGGATTTCACATGTGGGATGAGGCTGTTAATGGTTTTGTTTATATGAGAATATTGTGACGTAAATCAAGGTTGTCGTTGTGGGATTTGTCTGTTAAAGGAGAGTGTGTTGGTTTTGTTTGCTAGAGAAACACTGAATATTGATAGAAATCTAGTTTGATGTCATCTTATGATTCTGTCCTGTTGCCCATTGCTCTCTCTCTCTCTCTCTCTCTCTCTCTCTCTCTCTCTCTCTCTCTGTGTCTCTCTGTCTCTCTCTTTGTCTCTGTGTCTCTCTTTCTCTCTCTGTCTCTCTCTTTGTCTCTGTCTCTCTCTCTCTCTCTCTCTCTCTCTCTCTCTCTCTCTCTCTCTCTCTGTGTCTCTCTGTCTCTCTCTTTGTCTCTGTGTCTCTCTTTCTCTCTCTGTCTCTCTCTCTGTCTCTCTCTTTGTCTCTCTCTCTCTCTCTCTCTCTCTCTCTCTCTCTCTCTCTCTCTCTCTCTCTCTCTCTCTCTCTCTCTCTCTCTCTGTGTCTCTCTGTGTCTCTCTTTGTCTCTGTGTCTCTCTTTCTCTCTCTGTCTCTCTCTTTGTCTCTGTGTCTCTCTCTCTCTCTCTCTCTCTCTCTCTCTCTCTCTCTCTCTCTCTGTGTCTCTCTGTCTCTCTCTTTGTCTCTGTGTCTCTCTTTCTCTCTCTGTCTCTCTCTTTGTCTCTCTCTCTCTCTCTCTCTCTCTCTCTCTCTCTCTCTCTCTCTCTCTCTCTCTCTCTCTCTCTCTCTCTCTCTCTGTGTCTCTCTGTCTCTCTCTTTGTCTCTGTGTCTCTCTTTCTCTCTCTGTCTCTCTCTTTGTCTCTGTGTCTCTCTCTCTCTCTCTCTCTCTCTCTCTCTCAGATGAAGAGAACAGTCGCCACGTGGTGGTGAACTGTGGAGAGGCTCTGCTGAAGAACAACACCTACTGGCCTTTAGTTAGCGACTTCATCAATATTCTCTCACACCAAAGTGTAGCAAAGAAGTTCCTGGAAGACCATTCCCTGCTCATGCTGTGGATGACATTCGTGTCCTTTTTTCAAGGTAAATTGAAATCCTTATTAAATGAAGTGTCTGAATTGACATAGCTTTGGTAGACATATTGTTTTCGATATGACGGTGATTAACCCTTTCTAACTAGCATTGCTAACACCTAACCACCATACCTGTTAGTCAGGAATTGTTGTTGGGTGTTACCGCTGTGTTCAAGATGAGTCATGTCTTGAAAATGATTCATTGTTAGCAGATTATAACAGTTATGGGCGCCAATGTAATTGATATGATACAACTTCAGTGATTCTGTATCACTATTGATAATGTCGCTGATAAAGAAGTGCAAGTCATGGCTGTAGGAGAGGACGTCTGAATCTAAACCTCCAATATTGCATCACATTGTTATTCATTTTAATAGTAACCAAACTGTTTGCTTGTGGAATGGATTTATTTTTGTCTTCCTCCTGCAAAATCCATATTTGGCACACAGTTTTTCACTGTGATTTGGAACTTGCCGTATGACACCAACAGTGACACTAATAGAGATGAATCAGACGTGACTCGCTGTCTCTGTATTAGCAGTGTGTGTTGCACCCCGTCATGTGTAGTCAACCACGGCTCTAAAAATAGCTCTCAACCTCAAATACTGTGAACCCGAGTGTCCCCTTACTCAGGCTCGGTGCAGAGTGCCACTATGTCATTGTATGTGCTGTTAGCGCTTCCCTTGCTTACAAGGGATCCTCTCATGACAGATTTGATCTGGCTTTCAAGAAACATGGTGAACAGGTTTGCACATTTCTTAGTTTGAGATTCCGAGGTAGCTCGCGTAAATAAACCCAAAACCTAGCAACCAGAACTCTTCCTGAATGCAGTGGCGAGCCCTGAACCCCTCCTGTTCCCTCTAGGTATGAACTTGAATAAGCGGGAGTTGAATGAGCACGTGGAGTTTGAGTCCCAGACGTACTATGCAGCCTTTGCAGCTGAATTGGAGGCCTGTGCACAGCCCATGTGGGGCTTGTTAACACACTGCAAAGTCAAAGTAAGTCTAATCCCTTTCTCTCCTCACATTGAGCTGGTGTGCTCACGTCCACGTCATGTATACAAATACCACGTGGACATCAGCGCTCTGCTTATCAGCCCCGTGGGCTCTTGTTCTGTGTTGTCGGATTGTTTTGATGACTTCCTAACGTTGGGTTCACGTGTGTGTGTGTGCGTGTGCGTGTGCGTGTGCGTGTGCGTGTGTGCAGGAGACGCAGGAATACACTAAAACAGTGGTGCGCTACTGCTTGGAGACCCTGCAGATCTGGTTCGATGCCATCGGCTTTGTGGATGAGGTAGGTCTGAGATGGAGCCCATTTTAGGAAACACTGTGTCTGCATCTGTGTTGACAAACAGCCCTCCTCCTCCTCCTCCTCCTCCTCTTCTCCTTATCCTCCTCCCCCTCCTCCTCCTCCTCTTCTCCTTCTCCTCCTCTTCTCCTCCTCCTCCTCTCCTCTCCTCTCCTCTGACCTGTCGTCTCTCTCTCTCTCCAGCCGGCTCCAAACCAGGTGACCTTTCACCTTCCACTGCACCGCTACTATGCCATGTTCCTCAGCAAGGCAAGTCTGATGAAATGACCCTCACTAGGAACAGTATCACTGTGCGATAACCTGACTCTGAATACACGACATGCTATCGCACATATGACACGCCTGACCTAAACGTGTCATGTTGACACGCGTGTTATCTGGTTCTTGTGCCCCGCAGGCAGTGAAGTGCCAGGGCCTGGACCTGGATAGCCTTCTCCCAGACCAGGAGATGCTGATGAAGATCATGGTCCATCCTCTTCAGATTCAGGTGCAGCGCTGGAGGCTTCAGTGCCCTGTCAGTGTCAGTTCCCCTGTTAGAGATGAAGCTTGACAGTGTTTTGTTTCCCCCCCCTAGGCGAGCCTGTCCGAGGTCCACAGCAACATGTGGGTGAGGAACGGCCTGCAGATTAAAGGACAGGCCATGACCTACGTCCAGTCTCATTTCTGCAACTCCATGATCGACCCAGACATCTACCTGCTCCAGGTAGGTCTAGACACACCACCCTCTCACGGAGACTAAAGCAGTGTACTATACTTCATCGTAATAATGAGGAGGTTCACATTTCTACTGCATCTTTCACACACCCAAGGATGCTTTCCAGAGGAGTAAAAGGTTTTATATTTTAAAGGTTGAAGATTTCAATTTATTTTTTCAACCTGCCTCGTTTTTCGATTGTCAGTATTGTAGTAATGTAGCACAATTAAATGTCTTTTATTTCCAGGTTTGTGCATCAAGACTCGATCCAGACTACTTCATCTCCTCTGTATTCGAGAGGTACCACTTTTCTATTTACTCGACCTTGAAAAGTGTAACCTAACTTAAAGGCCGTGTCTGAAGCCTGGCTCCTCCCCCTTAGTGTAACCTAACTTAAAGGCCGTGTCTGAAGCCTGGCTCCTCCCCCTTAGTGTAACCTAACTTAAAGGCCGTGTCTGAAGCCTGGCTCCTCCCCCTTAGTGTAACCTAACATAAAGGCCGTGTCTGAAGCCTGGCTCCTCCCCCTTAGTGTAACCTAACTTAAAGGCCGTGTCTGAAGCCTGGCTCCTCCCCCTTAGTGTAACCTAACATAAAGGCCGTGTCTGAAGCCTGGCTCCTCCCCCTTAGTGTAACCTAACATAAAGGCCGTGTCTGAAGCCTGGCTCCTCCCCCTTAGTGTAACCTAACATAAAGGCCGTGTCTGAAGCCTGGCTCCTCCCCCTTAGTGTAACCTAACATAAAGGCCGTGTCTGAAGCCTGGCTCCTCCCCCTTAGTGTAACCTAACATAAAGGCCGTGTCTGAAGCCTGGCTCCTCCCCCTTAGTGTAACCTAACTTAAAGGCCGTGTCTGAAGCCTGGCTCCTCCCCCTTAGTGTAACCTAACATAAAGGCCGTGTCTGAAGCCTGGCTCCTCCCCCTTAGTGTAACCTAACTTAAAGGCCGTGTCTGAAGCCTGGCTCCTCCCCCTTAGTGTAACCTAACATAAAGGCCGTGTCTGAAGCCTGGCTCCTCCCCCTTAGTGTAACCTAACATAAAGGCCGTGTCTGAAGCCTGGCTCCTCCCCCTTAGTGTAACCTAACTTAAAGGCCGTGTCTGAAGCCTGGCTCCTCCCCCTTAGTGTAACCTAACATAAAGGCCGTGTCTGAAGCCTGGCTCCTCCCCCTTAGTGTAACCTAACTTAAAGGCCGTGTCTGAAGCCTGGCTCCTCCCCCTTAGTGTAACCTAACTTAAAGGCCGTGTCTGAAGCCTGGCTCCTCCCCCTTAGTGTAACCTAACATAAAGGCCGTGTCTGAAGCCTGGCTCCTCCCCCTTAGTGTAACCTAACTTAAAGGCCGTGTCTGAAGCCTGGCTCCACCCCCTTAGTGTAACCTAACATAAAGGCCGTGTCTGAAGCCTGGCTCCTCCCCCTTAGTGTAACCTAACTTAAAGGCCGTGTCTGAAGCCTGGCTCCTCCCCCTTAGTGTAACCTAACTTAAAGGCCGTGTCTGAAGCCTGGCTCCTCCCCCTTAGTGTAACCTAACCTAAAGGCCGTGTCTGAAGCCTGGCTCCTCCCCCGTCCTCAGGTTCAAGGTGGTCGACCTGCTCACCATGGCGTCTCAGCATCAGAACGCTGTTCTGGACTCGGAGCAGGAGAGGCCCATGCTGGAGGGGGCCCTGACCTTCCTGGTTATCCTATCCAGTCTCCGCATCCACCTCGGTACGTTCTAGAAGCATCTCTCTGTTAGAGAACAGAGTGTTTTCACAGGAGTGACTCGGCAGGGTGGGCGTGAATGAAATCACATTGGGGACAAAGCCACATCACCCAGCGGCTTTGTGATTCCCTTCTAAGCTGCTGTGTGTGTGTGTGTGTGTGTGTCTGTCCTGACTGGGACTCTGGTGTGTGTGTGTGATGACTGGGGTGCTGGTGTATCTGTCCTGACTGGGACTCTGGTGTGTGTGATGACTGGGGCGCTGGTGTGTCTGTCCTGACTGGGACTCTGGTGTGTGTGTGTGTGTGTGATGACTGGGGCGCTGGTGTGTCTGTCCTGACTGGGACTCTGGTGTGTGTGTGTGTGTGTGATGACTGGGGCGCTGGTGTGTCTGTCCTGACTGGGACTCTGGTGTGTGTGTGTGTGTGATGACTGGGGCGCTGGTGTGTCTGTCCTGACTGGGACTCTGGTGTGTGTGTGTGTGTGTGTGTGTGATGACTGGGGCGCTGGTGTGTCTGTCCTGACTGGGACTCTGGTGTGTGTGTGTGTGTGTGATGACTGGGGCGCTGGTGTGTCTGTCCTGACTGGGCCTCTGGTGTGTGTGTGTGATGACTGGGGCGCTGGTGTGTCTGTCCTGACTGGGCCTCTCTTCTTCACAGGCATGGGAGATGATGAGATCCTCCGGGCAGAGATGGTCTCTCAGCTGTGTATGAACGACCGCACCCACAGTTCCCTGCTCGACCTCGTATCCTCCACCGCTTCCTGTCGCAAAGGAACACAGCCTCATTCACTTACAGCCACATCCTGGCCCCATGCAGGCATATCATTCATGAATATGTGTGTGTATATACAAACCATTATATCATGTATAAATGTATAAATGTGGGAGATGTATATTAAGGCGAAACATACATATGTGTGTGTGCTAATTATGAGTAGGTTTACCGTACAGACGTACATTCGATTAGATACAACTTCATTCATCCCCGATGAGAAATTCCCCCGCTTCTCCTTAAGTACGCTTGCAGATTCCTGAGAATCCCAACCCCAAGAGTGGGATCGTCCCCGGCAGCTGCAGCTTCGAGGACATGCTGTCGGCCGTGGCGGACTTCAAAGCCCCCGTGTTTGAACCGGGGGGTTCCATGCAGCAGGGCATGTACACGCCTAAAGGTACCCCTACAGCCCCCCTACAGACCCCCTACAGCCCCCCTACAGCCCCTCCGCACGCTGCCAGACAGGGCCTGATTAGGGCCAAATAGACACATTTCTATTTGCTCAGTGCGGGATTTTTTTTTTAGAGGGAACATTGCTGGTGACGTGCGCTAGCTGTCCTTAACCTCGTAACAGATCAACAGGTGAAGCACCTTGATGTCGGACAGAACTACTGCCCTCCTCTGTCTGAAGAGGGCGTCTCTGCTGTACAGTGGGGCTGTAGAACAAGGACCAATACTGGTCTTCCAGAGCTGCACAGCTCTGCTGTACAGTGGGCTGTGGCACACGGGCCAATGCTGGTCTTCTAGAGCTGCACAGCTCACAGAACTACAGCACACCTGTGGTGTCTCTGGAAGATTCCCTGCTGTGCTCATGTTTGGAAGTAGTCCCGTCCTACGAACCCTTAGTCTCTCTCTGTTACCCAACATAGGGCATTGCCTTGGCCCCCAGACCACAGGGTAAGTCTGTGGCTGTTATGAGAAATGGCCTCTCTGTGATAGCAGAGAAGGATCTGCCTCATTAGCTTTCGTCCTCCTCATATCAGCCCTGTGATTCTGAAGCAGATTGAAGCGTACAAGAGGTCGCCCCCATCTGGCCTCGGTCCAGTCTCAAATGGGTTCTAATTATAAAGACGGCGCCGTGGTATTGTTCCACGGTTGCCGTGGCTCAGGCGGAGATGATGTGATTGTTCTGTGGGCCGGCGTGGGATAGAGATGTGTTGAAGCGTTGAGAATATTTGACTTGCACACAATTTGTTGTAGGAGGCAGCAAACTGCTGGTGTCATAGGGTAAGTGTGGGTGGACGTGTGTGTGGGCGACTTGAGCTCGTGTGCTACACGTGCCACTTGGGGGCAGCCTAACGCCACGTTTTGAACTGGAGGAATATCTTTTCGTTGTTGTGACTTATCAGCCGGGGTCACTAAACAGATGTGTGCTTTCCCCCCTGCCAGCGGAGGTGTGGGAGAAGGAGTTTGACCCCATCATGGTGATCCTCAGAACCGTCTACCGGCGTGACGTCCAGTCTGCCATGGACAGATACTCAGCATTGTAAGTGAACACCAATTTTTTTTGTTGTTGTGAATCTTCTTCTTGAAAATGGGTGCCGTGTTGCAGGGCCAGGACACATTCACAGACTGATTCACAGGAAACACATGAATGGTCTTCATCAGGATTGAACTCTCTGTTCCTGTTCCGTCTAACTTGACCGTGTGTGTGTGAGGCTAAGGGTGGCTGTTCCCTCCTGATCGCCCCCCCATCCACTCTGGTCCAGAGGCTAAGGGTGGCTGTTCCCTCCTGATCGCCCCCCCATCCACTCTGGTCCAGAGGCTCAGGGTGGCTGTTCCCTCCAGCTTGCCCCCCCCGGGATAAGAAGGGTTGGCCCCATATGTTGGTTCCAATTAGTTGGCTGTCGAGGACAAAATCTATAAATCAAGCCAGAGTGTAATAGAATTGAGGAAATCCTTCCTTGTAAGATGTAGTTTAGAAGCCAGAGAAGACAAACTTGTCTGTTGGGGTGAAGGAGATAGCAAGTGAGGTTAATTTCCTGAAGATATCTGGGATAAGTGGGCAGGCTGGGCAGAACCGAGAGATCCCACCCCTGCCTGCTCTTGTCTCGGTGAAATGGCAGTTCACTGGTGGTGGGAGATTACTTGCTTAATGGATTCTCTGTTTCTCTTTAATACGTTATCTTCAACTCAACCGAAATAACGGCGCTGTTTCATCCCGTATGGCCTGTGTTAGAAACACCCTTGTTCTGGGAAGTGTAACGCCCTGGATCACTCTGACATTGACGAAGCTTTAGCTCGACACACAAGCACGTTTCTCCTTTAAACATCGTGAAGTTGCGTGCCCCCCCCCCCCCCCCCATTCGTGCAGTCTGTGATATCAGCCTTGTGTTACTTGTTCACACTGTTTGAATGTGATGGATTGCCTGTCAGGCCGGCCCCGTTTTGATGTAAGCACGTTCCTTTCATCGCTAATAGAGTGAGAGTCTGTCCAGACCGCGGCCTGCTCTGCTGTGCAGACGCTCGCTCTCCAGAGTATTCAGCGTCACCCTAATCATCGGGCCAGCGTCGCGCGGATATATGTGGCCCGCGTCTGATGAATTGACCATATGGAATGGGTTGTGTGTCGTTTGTTCCTTCCAGTCTGAAGCAGTCAGGGATGCACACAGGGAACCCGTGGCCACCCTACAAGGAGAGGACCCCTCTGCACCCGTGTTACAAAGGCCTAGCCAGACTGCTGCACTGCAAAACCCTTCACATTGTCATCTTCACCCTGCTCTACAAGGTGAGCCGTCTAAACACCCGCCTCTCCTCCCGTCCTACTGTGCAGCCAGACAGGCAGCCAGCCGGTCTCTAAGCACTTGTCTGGTTGGGGTTTAGATCTGGATGGACCACCAGAACCTGTCGGAGCACGTCCTGTGCATGGTGCTGTACCTGATCGAGCTGGGCCTGGACAACATGGTGCAGGAGGACAAGGAGGAGGAGGTGAACTCTGGGACATTAGGGGGGGTTTGGCTGTTGGGTTTGGTTAGCAGTGTTTCATTTCCCTGGGTCTGCTATGTAAAGATTCGTCAGGATGTTCCACATATATCATCTCTCTTATGCGTCCCCGATGTTGTGTGGTGTTGTGGTCGGGTTGCGGCTTGACTGAAGCATGTTCACTGCGAAACATACAAATCTCACCAAGTATATTTGTCGATAAGTAACATTTCAGTGAGATATACGGACTTGTTTTTAGACAATGCGTCTTGAATATCTTGTTAATTGAAGAGGTTTGAAATCTTGTTTGCAGTCATATCTCAGATAAAGCAAGCTTTTTTGACATTTCAAAAGGTTTTTAAGATGCTGTATTATTTGGTAAAGATGGATCATCTTGTGTCAAAGTAAAGGATTATTAGATTTAAGAAAATGTATTAAAAGGCCTAAATATCACATCATATTTCAAGAAATCCCCAGTTTTTTTTTATCGCAGTTGTATTTACTTATTTAAGCCAAACATTTTTGAAGTGTCATTATTCCCGGTGTAGTTCCTGTTGGGTGACGTCCTGTGTGTGTGTGCTGCAGGAGCCTTGCATCGAGGAGCACTGCCACGACAGCTGGTTCCCCGGCACCAACCTGCTGACCAACCTTCACCACGTCATCAACTTCGTGAGGGTGCGGGTGCCCGAGACGGCCCCGGAGGTGAAGAAGGAGCCCCCCCCCAGCACCAGCGCAGAGGCCTCCACCTTCAGCCAGGTACGCTCTGCACTGGAGTCCTGGAACACAGGGGGAACTGGAGTCCAGGAACACAGGGAAACTGTAGTCCTGGAACACAGGGGGAAACTGTAGTCTTGGAACACAGGGGGAAACTGTAGTCTTGGAACACAGGGGGAAACTGTAGTCTTGGAACACAGGGGGAAATTGTAGTCCAGGAACACAGGGGGAAACTGTAGTCTTGGAACACAGGGGGAAACTGTAGTCCTGGAACACAGGGGGAAATTGTAGTCCTGGAACACAGGGAAACTGTAGTCTTGGAACACAGGGGGAAACTGTAGTCTTGGAACACAGGGGGAAATTGTAGTCCAGGAACACAGGGGGAAACTGGAGTCCAGGAACACAGGGGGAAACTGTAGTCTTGGAACACAGGGGGAAACTGTAGTCCTGGAACACAGGGGGAAATTGTAGTCCTGGAACACAGGGGGAAATTGTAGTCCTGGAACACAGGGGGAAACTATAGTCCTGGAACACAGGGGGAAATTGTAGTCCTGGAACACAGGGGGAAACTGTAGTCCTGGAACACAGGGGGAAACTGGAGTCCAGGAACACAGGGGGAAACTATAGTCCTGGAACACAGGGGGAAACTGTAGTCCAGGAACACAGGGAAACTGTAGTCTTGGAACACAGGGGGAAATTGTAGTCCAGGAACACAGGGGGAAACTGGAGTCCAGGAACACAGGGGGAAACTATAGTCCTGGAACACAGGGGGAAATTGTAGTCCTGGAACACAGGGGGAAATTGTAGTCCTGGAACACAGGGGGAAACTATAGTCCTGGAACACAGGGGGAAATTGTAGTCCTGGAACACAGGGGGAAACTGTAGTCCAGGAACACAGGGGGAAACTATAGTCCTGGAACACAGGGGGAAATTGTAGTCCTGGAACACAGGGGGAAATTGTAGTCCTGGAACACAGGGGGAAATTGTAGTCCAGGAACACAGGGGGAAACTGTAGTCTTGGAACACAGGGGGAAATTGTAGTCCAGGAACACAGGGGGAAATTGTAGTCCAGGAACACAGGGGGAAACTGTAGTCTTGGAACACAGGGGGAAATTGTAGTCCAGGAACACAGGGGGAAATTGTAGTCCTGGAACACAGGGGGAAACTGGAGTCCTGGAACACAGGGGGAAACTGGAGTCCTGGAACACAGGGGGAAACTGTAGTCTTGGAACACAGGGGGAAACTGGAGTCCTGGAACACAGGGGGAAACTGGAGTCCTGGAACACAGGGGGAAACTGGAGTCCTGGAACACAGGGGGAAACTGGAGTCCTGGAACACAGGGGGAAACTGTAGTCTTGGAACACAGGGGGAAACTGGAGTCCTGGAACACAGGGAAACTGTAGAAACCGCTACGTATCTCTACATGGAGGTTACAACATGTAGGGCTGGTTTCGCAGACGCGAAACCTGGTCTAGGACTAAACAAACAAGCTCAATGCAGTTTTCTATTGAATTCGATGTTTTAGTCCTAGACTAAGGCTTAATCTGTGTCTGAGAAAACAGCCTGTAATGCTGGTGGCAGGAGCAGTGCTCAGCGTGTCACCTCTGAAGATGAGGGAATTTGAGACGTAAGGTGGTTGTATGTTCTAGAAGTAGTCTTCCCATGCATATCGTTTTGGTTGCTTTTCGTCCCACAGAACTCCAGACGGCTGACAGGGAACTGGAGAGAGGTAGCCTCTTGCATCTCAGTGTGCTGTCTCCTGTCCTCTAACCAGACATGGTCTGTGTTCACAGACTCTGGTGGTGGTGTGCTGTTCTGGTCGCATCGGCCTCTCCAAACTTTTGTTTTCCTTTTCCCCTGTGTGTGTGTTTATATGCCCGTTTGTTTTACTATATAATTGTCGCTGTATTGATACGACGGTGAAAGTCTCCCATGGTGTGTTTAGTGTGTGTGTGCGTGTGTGTTGTGTTGTGTACACTGCTGTGCTCTGATGGGCCATCGCCCCCCCCCCCCCCCCCCCCTCTCAACGGCTGAAACTAATTCAGTGTATAATGTGAGCCTGGGTAAATGCTTTTTAACTGCATGTCAGTGTGATGGATGGAGCCATGACTGGGCTGTATGATGTATGTTTATTTAACAGCGGCCTGGTTCCCAGGCTGGGTCAGGTCACTGCCATCCTTCAAAGACTTGTCTTGGGTTTGGGCAGGATGATTTGAAATGTTCCCCATGAGCATGAGCCAGCACTCTCAGGACAGGTACTTGAGAAGTCAGCTGGATTTGTATAATGGGAATTTAATTTGACTTTGATATGTGTGCCGTGCCTGTCTAAAACTGAAGGACTGGCATATTATTATCGTCAGAGTCGGGATGCATCAGGGCTGGATGGGCTGTCAGTGAAGTTGTAATTTCACTAGATAGTGAGTGAGTGAGTGAGTGTGTGTGTGTGTGTGTGTGTGTGTGTGTCGGACCCACTAGCCTGTCCAGGCTCTTGTTTAGAGACGGGGTTCAGATTAGGATGGGGGGAGCAAGAAGGAAAGATGATGACTGGAGCAATTCCTCTACTGTAGACTGTGTCTACTAAACAGCCATGGTTTGTGAGATGATTTGGAGATGTGTGCGTGTGCATGGTGTCCTCCGCATGGTCCTGGACCTGCCCCGTGTGACATCACTTCCTGTGCCGTGTGTCGAACCTGCGGGAGGCGCAGGTGTTCAGCCTGACCTCCTAGCGCCCCGGGGGATGAAGGGAAGCGTGGTCCTGGATCTGCCCTGACATAACCTCTCTCTCTGTGTGTGTGTGTGTGTGTCCGTCATGCAGAACCTGCGTGAGGCGCAGGTCTTCAGCCTGGTGGCGGAGCGCAGGAGGAAGTTCCAGGAGATCATCAACCGCAGCAGCACCGAGGCCAGCCAGTCGGCCCGGCCCAAGAGCTCGTCCACCCGCTGGGTCCCGCCCGGCACGCCCCCCCAGCTGGTCACGGAGATCCTGGAGATCCGCGAGAGCATGGTGTCCCTGCTCGTCAAGCTGCACCAGAAGCTGTCGGCCAAGCAGAGCGCGCTGTCCGCCACCTGGCTGGAGGACATGGACACGGGGCGCCACGCCCACGGGGACGGCATCACCGCCATCGAGCGCATCCTCACCAAGGCGGCCACGCGCAGCCGCCAGAGCCGGCGCTGCATCCAGGAGATCTGCGGGAAGGTGTGTCCTCCGGTACCACCGAAGAAGAACAGCCCCTCCGACAAGAAGACCATGGACAAGGAGGAGAGGTGAGGGGCTCGGTCTGCAGGAAGTACTGTCACAACCTCCCTTAAGACCAGGATCTGTTTATCAATCATTAGACCGCACCTAAACACAGCCATTAGGAGTCGTGATCTCCTATTAGCTTATATTAATTGCCACAACGTGATATTTATTCATTGAATCCATTCTTGTCCGAGGGCTCCTTCAGAGAAGGGTAGATTGTAAGGGCTTGGAGCCAAAGTGGTGTAAGTGCCGTGCTGGGCGGATATGACTTGTAGATCAGATGAAAGCTGTCAGAGAGATCCTTTCAGTGCCATAAAGGATACAACTGAAATGACCCCAGAGGTTGTGATTAACAGAAACCCGGCTTGAGAGTAAAAGAAGGGTGGGCCTTTGGCCCATATCTCTCCTGATGTAGCTGGTACAACTATGGCTCCAAGCCCGTACCTTTTGAATTCAGCATCAAACCAGCGCTCTCCTGCAGACTGGAGATTGTCAGTTATCGCAATGAAGATGAATCCGATGTGATTTGGTGGTTCCTCTCCCCCCGCCTCCACCAGCCCCCCTCTGTCTCCTCCCCCCTCTAACGATGATGGAATGGGCTATGAGCGCTCCATGATGACCTATTTTTGAGGTTGACTCGACCTGCCGACAAAGACAAAGGTGGCATCCTTCCCGTGCGTGAGCACTGCAGCCGTTACCACGGCAACCGCCCACAGCCAGCGAATAGCAGTGAAAGAACTGGGGGGGGGGGGGCAACTGGGTGCGCCGCCAGTCCCCGCCCCCCGCCCACAGGACTGTCAGGTTGTAAGCGCTGGGCTGTGGCCCTCCTGTCAGGGTTCGTTTACGTCCTGTTATTAAGGGTGTCTATTTTCCCGTCGGCCCCGCGCCCCTCCAGCCTGCACCGGCTGCTGTTTCAGCTGTCAGCAACGGCTAGCTAACACCCACATGTAACCTTGTGGAAGTTGTGGGACGCTTGTTTTGTGTGTCAGCTAGTGTACCTGTAGCCCTGGGAGGGGGGGCTATTCACTGAGACTTTTCTGTTAAACCCTCTAAATACGGTACACTATAGACCAATTATTTGTTTGTAAACATGCGCGCGCAATGTGGCTGCAGAAAACCGGGAAAGGATAGCCTTTATAATGGCTAGAGAAGTACACGGATTATACAAATAGTTCGGTTTAAAAAGACCAAAAAGGTCGAGGAGGACAGCCTTTAAGAGAAAAAGCGATTCCCCATTGATCTGTCACATCAGAATTTTGATTTGGGTTACGGAAGTCTTGAAATTTGAGTGAGAATGTCGCCCGGTAGACAGCATAGCCTTATGCGGCAGCCATGTCCTCACGTCATGTCACAAAGTTCATAATTTTACAGTTTTACAGTCAATTATACACCTAAAAAGTCAAGCAGGGAAGCTTTTAAAGAGATATGGGAATTCTGCTTTTAGCCAGCTGTGATTATTTTTGTGATTTGTGTAAAACTGGCAATCTGAGTGAGACTGCGTCCCCGTTACACTGTTTTGACGTTGTTAGCCTCAGTCAGACTCGGGTCGCTCACTTGCAGTGTGCACAATGTTGTATTTCACTCCATTCTCCACTATAAACGTCAGGGAGGACTGCCTTTTGTAGATACAAGCCTGCTGAAGAAAGTCAGCATCTCGGATTTCTTTAACCGAGCCTGTTTCATTCGTCATTTGCCTGAGAAAGTGACCTCCGTTAGCCGGGCTAGTTTTGCCCGATCACTGGGTCAGGCTATTTAAAGGTATCAGGGGTCAAGTGACTTTTATGCATGGACAAATGAAACGTAAATGTACTTGTCCAAAGGACAAGTGCCTCAAAAAGTTAATGTCAAGCTCTGAAATCCAGTGGCCAGAGATATATGAATCATATTATGATGACCTGATCGACACTCCAAGTGTATTATACCCGGGAGAAGTTTGTCTTTTGCAGCCGACATGCGCAGTTGAGCATGCTTGACAGTGGTGTGACGTAGGGTGATCATTGGTCAATAGAGACACTTCCCATGGAAGCTGTTGCTATGGCGATGATCTCCCCGTGGATAAGCATGATGCCGTGGTCATGCGGCGACGGTGTCCTCCAGAGCGTTCACCCAGCTCGCTCCAGCGTGATTGGTCCTGTGATGCCGGCGGCCCGCCAGGACTTAGGAGTGCTAACGTGGGCGTGTCTTAACGTGGGCGTGTCTTAACGTGGGCGTGTCTTAACGCGGGCGTGTCTTAACGCGGGCGTGTCTTAACGCGGGCGTGTCTTAACGCGGGCGTGTCTTAACGCGGGCGTGTGTTTCCCTTCCAGACGCCAGCGAGCCCGGGAGAGGCAGCAGAAGCTGCTGGCTGAGTTTGCCTCCAGGCAGAAGAGCTTCATGGAGACGGCCATGGACGTGGGTAAGAACGGGCTCCAGTAGTCCAGCGGTATCACTCATAACCCAGCAGCAGAGCTTCCTGTTCAGAGCACGGGAGGCAGACATAAGACACCTTTATTTGATCGTTTGTGCGCTACTTTTGGGTGAATTTTTTTAAAACGTTTTAGACTAGATCAGGGAGTCAGGTGGCTGAGCGGTTAAGGAGTCGGGCTAGTAATCTGAAGGTTGCCAGTTCGATTCCCGGCTGTGCGAAATGACGTTGTGTCCTTGGGCAAGGCACTTCACCCTACTTGCCTCGGGGAGAATGTCCCTGTACTTACTGTAAGTCGCTCTGGATAAGAGCGTCTGCTAAATGACTAAATGTAAAATGTAAATGTAGATTAGATTATAAAACCATGTTACCACTAAAACGGCCCCCTGTTCTGAACGTCCTTCTGAGGACACTGTGCACCTGTTCTACTGAGTCCCTGAAGCAGAGGAGGAGCTGTGGGCTCAAATATAGCCATCATTGCCCTGCCTGAGTGTGGCAAGGTGACGGCGGCCCTGAGCTGGCCCGCTCCCTGGGGGGCGCTGGTTAGGAGGACTGAGAGGGCAGCGCTCCTCTGGGGGCCGTGCTGGCTGAGGGCACAGCGGATCACAGCACTAATGGTGGGGCTGGGCTCCCAGGGGCCACCCTGACACACTGTGGTTAGTGGATGAATAATGTTCCCTGTGATCCGGAGCTGCTGTGAGGCCCGGGGCTGGTGGGTACCAGTTAGCCCTGCGTCTGTGGCCGTCCAGCAGGGCAGGCGATGCTCCTCGCCGCCCCCTGGCTCCAGCCTGCCGGCTTCACAGACCCTCCACCAGCCTGGAAGTCAGAAACGGCCCCTTACAGATACTTTTATTTCAACCTATTTTCAGCTTTACTGATCGAGACCGTTGGAGAGAGAGAGAGAGAAAGGAATGCAGAAAGAGAGAGAGAGGGGAGGACATGCAGGAGGAGGACATGCAGGAAATGTCCCAGGCCTGAATTGACACCTGGCCCCTGCGTTATGTAGCCCCCCCCCCCCCCCCCCCCAATGTAGGGGCCCAAACACACCCTGCAGAGCAGTGTGTGTGTGTGTGTGTGTGTGTGTGTGACCCTGCAGAGCAGTGTGTGTGTGTGTGTGTGTGTGTGTGTGACCCTGCAGAGCAGTGTGTGTGTGTGTGTGTGTGTGTGTGTGTGTGTGTGACCCTGCAGAGCAGTGTGTGTGTGTGTGTGTGTGTGTGTGTGTGTGACCCTGCAGAGCAGTGTGTGTGTGTGTGTGTGTGTGTGTGTGTGTGTGTGTGTGTGTGACCCTGCAGAGCGGTGTGTGTGTGTGTGTGTGTGTGACCCTGCAGAGCAGTGTGTGTGTGTGTGTGTGTGACCCTGCAGAGCGGTGTGTGTGTGTGTGTGTGACCCTGCAGAGCGGTGTGTGTGTGTGTGTATGTGTGTGTATGTGTGTGTGTGTGTGCGTGTGCGTGTGTGTGTGTGTGTGTGTGTGTGTGTGTGTGTGTGTGTGTGAGCAGCCACATCCGTCAGCACGTGTCCCAGCTGACGTGCTGAAGCTTTTTCTACATTAGTGTTTCCATCTTATCAGTTTAAAGGATGGGCCCAGGTCTTTTGGCGAGCTACATTTGTTTCCCAGATTGAATCAAAGGTCATAGGGGATATAAATATTTGCTCTGGAATTTTAACAAGGCAGATTGGTCCGACTGCAGAAGCATCTGTTCAAACATGAATCTCTCCTGGGCTCTTTGGCTTCAGAGCTGAATGCTCTGTGGCAAAGCCAAGATCAGGCTGTAAACAGGGTCTTGTGTTTCATGCACTAGCTTCTGCTCATGTCCCCTTTCGAGTTGTTTTCTAGTGTGGCTTGCAGGTTAGGTCATGTGCCACTTGAGGGGTCCTGTTGGAATGCTCGTATACCAGAAATGGGATTTGGGATGCCATGATAGTATCAGAGCATTTATGGATTTGACTCGTGTATAGTAACAGATGTTGTGAGCATCTGCTTTGACCAGAAGTGGCTTGGCTTTTTTTTCCCCTTCAGTGCTTGACAATGACTTTGAGGTTAATGTGTATACAGAAATAATATTTCATATTATGCAAATGAGACCGACCCTCCGGTACGGCCAGTGTGGCGTATAAAGGCACCTCAGACTCCCTGTGACTCCAAACACCAGTCGACAAAAAGCAATCAAAGTCTAGATTCACTGCAGGCGTCATCACGTCTGTGTGATGATGGAAAAACATGAATGTCACAAGTCCCTTATAGTAACAGTGGAGCCCTTGTCCCCTGTGCGTCCTCACACACACACACACCTTACCCAGAGCGGCTGGGTACACTGATAGCCCAAGGCTAAAGCTCTTGCGTTGACATCTAACGCAAACAGTTTCCATTTCCCCCAGAACATGACCACCTCTCTCGAGATCACATTTGTCCAAAAGAAAAAGCGATAAATCAATTCCAACACAGGTTGACATTTCGCCACGATATTTACTGCTCACATAGAACGCAGTCTTTAACATTTAAAACTAATTTCACATCAGTCATTAATTTCTGGCGATGTGTCAGTAAGCAGGGAACTGAGTTGCATTTCTACGGTACATATTGATACAGCCAGGCTCTCCAAATAATTCTTTTCTGTGCACCACAGAATAGGGAGGGATTTTCGAGGAAAGCTAAGGCTGTGTAAGGCAGAGTGCTCGTGAAACATGACAGAAGCAGCAAGAGACCTTATTTTGTCCTGATAAAGGGACTCTTTTACTTCTTTTAATAGCTAGCCTTTGAACCCTTTCTTTATTAGACCATTTAGAAAAATCCCCTTTTTTTCTAGCAGACCAGGCCAGACTGGGGGCCGTCATTCTAACACAGCTTGTCATCGAGCTGGTGTGAAGCAGCGAAGAACGACCTAATTGAGCATGGTGTTATTTCCCTGAGAGCGAGTGTATCTTGGAATGACCACGATCCTCTCACTCTAATGGAGCTTTCTCGCCTCAGTGTTTTAGCCTGCCCAGAGGAGGAGAGCTTCACACAACATTACCGCCTAATGCTTTGGGGGGGGGGGGTTCAGTTTTTCTTGATTTTCTTTACACATGGTTTGTCAAGCTCGTCTTCCTCTTCCGATGTGGTTGTCCCCCAACTCCAGCTAGTTAGTTTTATGTCAACAGATCAGAAAGCCTGATCATTGTTTTAAATGTTTTCATACAGCTTTGGACAACAGTACACCCGAACCTGCAGAGCATGTGCATTACAAATATTCTGATGCAAGAATACATGAAGAAATAATGAAATGAAAATACGGAACTGTTCTCAACATTGCACTTTTATACTGCCCCACAAATACAGAAGACAAAATTATAACGAAATAAATGACACAATATTCTTGTCAAAAACCTCGGCTGCCTAAGACGTGTGCACAGTGCTGCATGTTGATGAACTGCTTCGTACGGACTGAAAAGTAAACTTGTGTTTCCTTTGTCTCTCCTGTCAGAATCTCCTGAGACTGAAGCAGCCATGGACATGGGAGCGTCCGAGCTGATGGAGTCTGAGGTCCTGTATGACTGTGTGATATGTGGCCAGAGCGGGCCCTCCACAGAGGACCGGCCCACAGGCCTGGTGGTCCTGCTCCAGGCCTCCTCAGGTCAGGAACTACACTACCCACACTCCCCCGCGCTCCCCGACGCACCTCGATTAATGGGCTACACGGCCTGGCTTTGTTCACACCGCCGTCCTGATTTGTAGTTCTGTTTAAACACCCAGCTAATGAAACAGCAGGAGGGGGAGTCAAATGAACAGGTCGTGTATTTCACAGATATGAGAATCTACTCCCCTATCAGCGGTCCAGCCTATTAAACCAAAATAGTCATTCATGGAAGCTTAACTCCGCCATATTGGACGGCTCATCTTAATAGGCAGGTTAGCTGTTGTTTTAATTGGGTCGTTCATCATTCATGTTGATCCCAGGTTGCGTTGCTCGAGAGCGGTTTGCTGCGTGGAGGTAATTTCTGTGCCGTGTTTGCGAACGGAGCAGTATCACTCACTGTCACGAAAATAAACGTTGTGTTTGATTAGCAATTAGTGGAGTAATAAGTCGTTTTCGGCGCACTCCTCTCCTCGAGGTCAGGGAGTACACCTTATGTCATCTACCACCTGTTGTCCCACGCAGTCCCATCAAAAGACAATGTAAAAAATCGTAAGTGACAAATTTAAAGGTTCATTATTTCACGCTGTCACGTTGCCCTTCCTCAGACGGGAGACCGGCGTAATCATTTTCAGCTGGGCGTTTCTCCAGAATGGTTTCACTGCCTCTGATTACGGCGACTGCGTTGCTGGAAATGAGCTGTCATTACCGCGTCTGATTTATCAGCAGTCGCTTTCCATTCGGACGTGGAATGGAAAAACATCTGTGTAGGATCGCCGGCAGGCCTGAGCCCGGCACACTGTCCCGTCTGTCACTGTCCTTGATTTATTTTATGTAAATATTATGCGTAACCTATAAATAGCGCGCCTGATAGCTCGTTATTCATTTTGTGACGAGTGAGAGTGAACGGCGTTCCGTGTCCTGTGTTCCTTGATTGCTGTGCAGTGTTGGGCCACCGCTGCAGGGGCGAGCAGGCGAAGAAGCTGCCCACCTGCGACCAGGAGCACGTCTACCCCGCCGACACGTGCGGCGCGGCGCACGACGTCAGGCTCACCCTCATGCAGCGCTTCTTCAAAGATGTAGGTCTCTCTCTCTCTCTCTGACGCACTCCCACAACACGCCCACTCTGCCTGACTTTTTGTCCTTCAGTTTCTCCTGCCTGCCTCTCTCTCTTTTTTTTCTCTTTCTTTCTTGTCGATCTCGCTGTCTCTTTCACTCTGTTTTCTGCTTAGCTTTTCTCTCCCCCCCCCCCCTCATGTCTCTCCTCCAATTGTCATTGGCTTTGACCTGCCGAGTGAAAGGATCCATGTAGCACTCGAGCTAGCGTTTCCAACCCAGCCCTCTCCATCCCTAAGCCTCTTTCACACTCAGTCATGACAGACTGGGCTTCCTATCCTGTCTGTGTCCCACATTGTCCTGACTGAGGTTCAGGTGAATCAGTCCCCCCGGCCCCTGTCTCTGCCTGCTCCAGCAGAAAGGGATTACGACATGGAGGATTTACAGCTCCTAGCAGAGCCAAATGCCCTCTCCACCTCGACATGTCCAGTCCCAGCCTGTGAAGAGTTCAGTCAGCATTAGGAGAAGCCCAATCTCCTCTGCTGCCACTCAGGGAGAAGCTGGACGTCTTTTGAGAGCGTGGCCTACAGGGAGGGTTTTCTTTTGAGAGCGTGGCCTACAGGGAGGGCGTTCTCGACCTGGCAACCCGTGGGTGGTGGTTAAGGTGTTGTTCTCTCTGGTTTCAGAGTTCCTGCCTGCAGTCGGTGTCTATAGGCTGGGACGGGGGCGTGTACGTGCAGACCTGCGGACACACCCTGCACATCGACTGCCACAAGTCCTACATGGAGTCTCTGAGGGTGAGTCTGAGGAGAGGTTACATCCTAATGTGGTGCAAACCTCTTCACCCAACCATCGCGCTTATTCGCGAATGCTCTCCGTGTGGACTGAGAGCCTTGGCTTGCTTCCCCCCAGAACGACCAGGTGCTGCAGGGCTTCTCCGTGGACAAGGGCGAGTTCACCTGCCCGCTGTGCCGCCAGTTCGCCAACAGCGTGCTGCCGTGCCGTCCGGGGCGGGGCACGCAGGCCGGGGCCTGGCGGGCCCCCAGCAGCAAGACCACCAGCGTGCTGGTCAAGGAGGTGGAGGACCAGCAGGACACTCTGGGCCTTTTCCCAGTAAGCAGTCACACTGTAAGGCAGATAAACCTTTACTCACTTCCTGCATACCTCACTTCCTGCATACCTCACTTCCTGCATACCTCTTTCCTAATCCCCATCTTCACTCACAGACAGACAGACAGACAGACAGACAGACTCAGGAAATCGGTGAAGGGTTCAAAATGACTCCAATCTGAGCTAATTTTTACCAACCGATATCTAACCATCTATCATCTCCGGATGACACTCTGCTTTGGTCATCTCTCATGTTGTCCCCTCAATGTGCTGACGCACACTGGCCTGACACATTAGCCTAGCATCCTCCAGTCCCAGGTGTTGTGCTAGCAGATTAGCCTAGCATCCTCCAGTCCCAGGTGTTGTGCTAGCAGATTAGCCTAGCATCCTCCAGTCCCAGGTGTTGTGCTAGCAGATTAGCCTAGCATCCTCCAGTCCCAGGTGTTGTTTGGATCCTGTGAAGCTTCATCGTAACGTTCTCCTCCTAGACGGAGTCGAATCTGAGCAAGGAGATGGAGTTGGTCATCAAGGACATCAAGAACACCACCCAGAAGAAGTACATGGACTACGGCAGGAACCCTGGTTCCCCTGACAACGACTTCCTCTTCATGTACTCAGTAGCAAGGTGAGTCACCCCCCGCCCGGCCCCTGGGACCGCTCAGGATGACTCATGCACCCCTGGCATGGAGCCTACGTCTCCATTTAGAACCGTCTCACGCCAAGAGACTAAACGAGACATTGTTTGTTTCTCTGTCTCGTCTCTGTGAACTATGGCTTTGTGTGTTTTAAGTGTGTGTGTGTGTGTGTGTGCGCTAGCGCCTCTGTGCCTCTGAATGTTTGTTCCAGGCTGGTGTATGAGCGATGGTGTGGTCACTGTGGGTTATCTCTCAGTGAGCCTTGTCCCTGTGGCTAGTGACCCTCTATTCGTGTCCCCCCACACTCAGACAGGGAGGTCTCCTTCTACCCTACACCCCCCCTCCCCCCACCCCCTGCCTGGTGGCCCCGCTCGACTAAAAACCCTCTCCTTCAGATGCTACCATGCCGCCCCGTAGCCTGATTGCTGTCCTCAGAAAAACAGCCTGGTGGACCCACATTAGTCATCTTGTTTTGTTACTTTTCCATTGTGTAAACTTCTTAGCTTCCAGGGCGAACGCTTGAACAGGCTTTGAAAAAATTCAATACAGATATTACCCAGTTTTTGTACCAACAGCGAGCGTATGGATTACTTGGCATTTTTTCCCTATTTCTTCAGAAGGTTTCTCAGGAACTGTGAAGAGGGGTTTATTCCCCCTTGATTGGCTTTCTTCATACCTCTGATTCCACTGCTAGAGGAGCTGGAGGCGGCTCTGGAAACGCTCTTCCCAGGCAACATTAGCAGCCTTGTCAATTCAGCCTGCAGTAAAACGGTATCGACTCGGGCTCCGCCACCCCTCACCAGGCCCTTTATTCACTCTTGACTGTATGGATTTATTGCTCCCAGTCCAACTGATTTTGAGCACCTCTTCTTCCCCAGAGTGCTTCTTCACAGCTGTGCTTGCTCCTGCGTTCGGAGCCGAGCAAGCCATCCTGAAGGAGGCGGTTCTCCTGATGGTGTACACAATGACACCAGCAGGCACTTTGCAGTCCTTCCACCCTATAGTGACAGGACTCTCGTGTAGGCAACAGTTTTGTCACCCAGAGATGTGCCTCAGAGGGCCCTCTGGTAGCCCTGTAGATCAGGTGCTTGTATTGAGCCTTAGCTAATAGCTAATACGGCCTTAGTAAGTTAGTAAGCCTTATTAACCCATGTTAATGTTAATAAGCATCTTATAAGGGCCTTATTACCTATTAACTAATGCTTATTACAAGCACCTGAATGTAATGTTACCTGGCCATCCCTCCAACCTCTCCCTCCCCCACCTGCTCCTCGACCCCCCCCCGGGCTGTGCTCCCCTCACCCTGGACCCTGCAGACAGAGGTCTCCTTTCTGATGGTCTGGCTGCCTGTTGGCTCTGAAGTTCAGTGAACAGCAAATTGCCTGAGGAGTGGAATGTTCCTCTGTCACAGGGCAGGGTGGAACGTTCCTCTGTCACAGGGCAGGGTGGAACGTTCCTCTGTCACAGGGCAGGGTGGAACGTTCCTCTGTCGCAGGGCAGGGTGGAACGTTCCTCTGTCGCAGGGCAGGGTGGAACGTTCCTCTGTCACAGGGCAGGGTGGAACGTTCCTCCGTCGCAGGGCAGGGTGGAACGTTCCTCCGTCGCAGGGCAGGGTGGAACGTTCCTCCGTCGCAGGGCAGGGTGGAACGTTCCTCCGTCGCAGGGCAGGGTGGAACGTTCCTCCGTCGCAGGGCAGGGTGGAACGTTCCTCCGTCACAGGGCAGGGTGGAACGTTCCTCCGTCACAGGGCAGGGTGGAACGTTCCTCCGTCACTGGGCAGGGTGGAACGTTCCTCCGTCACTGGGCAGGGTGGAACGTTCCTCTGTCACAGGGCAGGGTGGAACGTTCCTCCGTCACTGGGCAGGGTTATCAGCAGCAGGCAGATGGAGCTTGGGAGCGGCTGCATTATCTGTGTGAAATTGCTTTTTCTCACAGCCCAGGGATTTGCCCCCCCCCTAGGAGACTGGGGTCGACGGCAGAATAAAAACAGATCTTGTTCAGTCTAATTTTAGTAACACCTATTTGCTCCCCAGATCCATTTATTATGTTTTGTTTTTTGCCTAATTTCATCACCGTTTGGCTGTGGAAATTGGAATGTGACGTGAAAAGTGTTTGGCTATGCATAGGAAATCCACAGCTGGGATTATACACAAAAACAGATTTGATTCTAAAGGTCCATATTGTGCAGGATCTCAGCCTTGGAAATGCTGTCTGGTATTGATGTATACAAAGCAACAAATGATGCATAACAGGTTTGACTAGAGATTGTATTTTGTATGGATCTTGCTAAATGTAAATAAACCATAAATGAGGCCGTCAGTAACCTGATTGTGTGACTTGTTTAGATTGTCCGTTCATCAGCTGGATGTTGTAAGTCCTGATCGTAGGTTATTACAGGTTTTGGAAGTCTGACTGTTATTCACCGTTTCTCAATTTGAATGGACCTCCTGCTACCTTATGTGTCGTGAGTGTGTGTGTTCGTCAGGGCCTGCTGTACGTATTGCTTAACAGGGATGTGTGTGTGTGTGTGTGTGTTTCCTCAGGACCAACCTGGAGCTGGAGCTGGTGCATCGTGGGGGGAACCTGTGTTCAGGAGGAGCCAGTGCTGCAGCCAAGCGCTCCTGCCTCAGTCAGTACCCCCCCAGCCCTAACATGACCCCAACATGACCTAGCCCTGTCTGTCAGTACCCCCCCAGCCCTAACATGACCTAACCCTAGCCCTGTCTGTCAGTACCCCCCCAGCCCTAACATGACCTAACCCTAGCCCTGTCTGTCAGTACCCCCCCAGCCCTAACATGACCTAACCCTAGCCCTGTCTGTCAGTACCTCCCCAGCCCTAACATGACCCCAACATGACCTAACCCTAGCCCTGTCTGTCAGTACCCCCCCAGCCCTAACATGACCCCAACATGACCTAACCCTAGCCCTGTCTGTCACTGTTTTCAATACTCAAGTTTTTCATTACTTTATTTGGATGGATGTAAAATACTGGACTGAAATAGTGTGGTGGGCCGAAAACTGGATATAAGACACCTCAGGTTAGAACTAAGGGGAAACACCATGATATAGGGACCCACGCCTCCGGAGAGACTGGAGGCGTGGGTCCCTATATCATGGTGTTTCCCCTTAGTTCTAACCTGAGGTGTCTTATATCCAGTTTTCGGCCCACCACAATAGAAAAACCTGCCTGGCAGTGAACCTCAGCCCTGGGGTACAGAGGACACCAAACCTGCCTGGCAGTGAACCTCAGCCCTGGGGTACAGAGGACACCAAACCTGCCTGGCAGTGAACCTCAGCCCTGGGGTACAGAGGACACCAAACCTGCCTGGCAGTGAACCTCAGCCCTGGGGTACAGAGGACACCAAACCTGCCTGGCAGTGAACCTCAGCCCTGGGGTACAGAGGACACCAAACCTGCCTGGCAGTGAACCTCAGCCCTGGGGTACAGAGGACACCAAACCTGCCTGGCAGTGAACCTCAGCCCAGCCCCTGGGCTGAGCTGTTTAGACGGGCCGTGATGGGGGCCGTGATGGGGGCCTTGATTGGATGCCGTGATGGGGGCCGCGATGGGGGGCCGCGATGGGGGGCCGCGATGGGGGGCCGCGATGGGGGCTGTTGGGATATTGGGGGTGGCAGGACTTGTGTCCCGTCGGCCTCGCTGTAATGAGGTGTCCGGCTGAGATGGAAGGCGCTGGTCCATGCGAACCGAGGGACCGTTTGTAAAACTGTCGATTAGCTGTGGCAGCGAAGGAGAGACGAGGTCCCATGTGAGCCGGCGGGGCGTGCCGGCTGGCTAAACCAAGCGGACAAACGGGTCAAGTGGTGTTTTTAGTTGATTGTGATGCAAGGTTCTGGCCAGGTGGAGGGGGAGGAGGGCGGAGACTGAGTGATGGAGCTGTCTGGAGGTGTGCCTGGTCTCTGTGACACACAGCTGTGCTAATGACAGCCTCAGGTGGTGGACTGGGGAGGCACACACGGGCAGACCGTCCCACGAGGCTTTTGTAGTGTTTACCTGAGACAGTGAGATGGTTTTCGACTTTCTGCCGTTTTTATTTCTTTTTGGCACTTTAAAGTCACATCTTGAAAGACGATTCCACTCGTCACCCGGAACCTTCCTTTGTGACGAGACGAGCAAGGGCCATTTTCTCTGTCTGTTTAATTAGTCTGTTTAGTGGCGATAAATTTGAAGCACTCGCTGCCCCGGTGGAATGGCCTGTCATCCTTGAGTGGGGCAAAAGAGATTTCGCGCTGGAGGTACGCAATTTTCTGAGCTACATTAACCGTGTAGCCGTACTGGTGGCCACATTTACTCAGTTGCAGAACATTAGTGTTCCTTCCTCATAGGAGACGGGTTATGGAGGGGAACGGGAGACATGCGCTAACTGCCAGCACCCCAGGGGGCGTCCTGAGCCTGCATCCCACGAGGCACTGCTTCTGCCAGTTAGCTGATGAAGGGGGGGGGGGGCTGGAGAGGGGGGCTGGCTGGCAGTGCCTCGTGTTAAATCAGCTGTGCACGGCAGACCCTTCAAGTGGTCCGGTCAGTCGAGCAGCGAGGGTTAGAATGTGCTTAGCAGTCTCGGGATCTCACCGCGTCGGAGAAGGATACTTAGGAGGTAGCGTGCTAGGAGGTAGCGTGCTAGGAGATAGCGTGCTAGGAGCTAGCGTGCTAGGAGCTAGCGTGCTAGGAGGTAGCGAGTCTGGGTTTGTTGACGATTTTAATAGAGTGCCTTTCCACACGGGGGGTGGAGGGGTGTGGCTGGGGGCAGAGAGGTTGGAGGGGGGTGGAGGGGGGGGCTTTGTTGGGTAATCTGGGCCCACCATGGGTCACACAGACATTACACATCTGTAATCGGAAAGGATGACAAGAAAGGCGGGGGGGGGGGCGGTGGGGGGGGGGGGGGGGTAAAGGATCAGGGCACATGGTGGGAGCTCTAATAGGATGCCGAGCCAGATGGATATCAGGGGGCTGAAGGCGTCTGTGATGCTGCTGTCAGGGCGTGGGGAGCTGCAGGCGGGGGGCAGCATGGAGGACTGATAGGGAGGCGTCACTGTGCCCTGCGGGGGGGCCAGCAGGGGGGCGCTGGGCTTCCGCCAGGCCGCGGGGCAGGGACTGCTGCCGGGACACACTGGCTGTCCCGTTCCCCCTCCTGTGGAGGAACTCCGTCTGATAGAACAGCAGAACTGCTTTGCAGCTAGCGTGGTTGCGGTGCGCACATCTTCCACCTGTAGAGGGCAGTGTTGGTTTAGGTTTCGGCTAGCCGACTGAAATGGAAGTCAATATTGCAGCACTGGTTGTGAATGTATTGTTTTGGTGCATTACAGATGTAACTCTCTGGCAAAGAGAAAATCCAATGGTATGTGTGGATTGTAGGGTTGTTGACACGAGAGGTTAGGATTTGTAACGTGTGTGTTTTTGGGTCTGTTTTGGTGTACTGGCATCTGATGCAGGCATGCTCTCGTTCTTCAACCCGTGATTGAATGTTTTCAAAAAAATCTTAAAAATAGGATTAGCTGAGTCCTCTTCTGAAGTCACATTTTTCACTCTAGCTTTAATCGGCGTTCATGTGAACCACAGCTATAACAGGAAAGTAGGTTAATTTGTTTTTGAGCTATTAAGATCAAGTGAAGACATGGTTCCAGAAAGGAACACGTTTTCTTTCATAACGTCCTTTCACAAGGGTGACATCTGATCTGGTTGTGTATCACTCCTTCTCTTTGTCTCTCTCCTGCTCAGTCATCAGTGTCCAGTCTCTTGTTAGCTCAAGTTGTGTTTCCATTCTGTCATACTCCTAACATGCTTTTTATGAAGCGTTTCCAACACAAATACAATTCTCCTCTGCCATTCCAAGTCTGTGAGGGAGTGTTAACATGTTTAGAAGACAGTAACATGTGTGTTAACATGTTTAGAAGACAGTCACTTGTGTGTTAACATGTTTAGAAGAAAGTAACGTGTGTGTTAACATGTTTAGAAGACAGTAACGTGTGTGTTAACATGTTTAGAAGAAAGTAACGTGTGTGTTAACATGTTTAGAAGACAGTAACGTGTGTGTTAACATGTTTAGAAGACAGTAACGTGTGTGTTAACATGTTTAGAAGACAGTAATGTGTGTGTTTTCTTGTCTTTCAGACCAGCTGTTCCATGTGTTGAACATGCACATGCGTCTGTACAGCATCGACTCTGCGTACAACCCCTGGAACCGGCTCACCCAGATCACCCACGGCAGAGAGGCAGAGTGAGTGGCCTCTACCCCAGCCTCTACCTCCACCCCCAGCCTCTACCTCCACCCCCAGCCTCTACCTCCACCCCCAGCCTCTACCTCCACCCCCAGCCTCTACCTCCACCCCCAGCCTCTACCTCCACCCCCAGCCTCTACCTCCATCCCCATCCTCTACCTCCACCCCCATCCTCTACCTCCATCCCCATCCTCTACCTCCACCCCCAGCCTCTACCTCCATCCCCATTCTCTACCTCCACCCCCAGCCTCTACCTCCACCCCCAGCCTCTACCTCCACCCCCAGCCTCTACCTCCACCCCCAGCCTCTACCTCCACCCCCAGCCTCTACCTCCACCCCAAGCCTTTGCCTCTACCGCCACACCTCAGCCTCTTAACACAGCCTTCCTCCAGCCTCGCCCTCCAGCCTCCACAAGCACTGCTGTCTTGTTGCACGCATACACACTTGCACTCACACACACACCCAGGGTAATCCCAGTGCCACTCTCCCCTCTCTCTGAACACCATCTCCTCCTGGCTCCTAACAGCTTTTCCTTCCAGACAAAGAGGAGCTAAAAACAGAGTAGGGGCCGTGTGTGGTTGCCATAGATACCAATAATTGCCGCATCTGGCAAATTACCGGCTGCTCCACAGAGAGCGAAACGACCCTGTCACAATCACTGCACCGGGAATAGCCCGCCCGGCGTACCGCCAGAGTACGAACCCAGAGTACAGCCATCTCTGCCGGCTCGCCTTCACAACACGCTGCTCTGGAGCCAAAGGACATTTAACATTTACCAGAGGGTCCTGCCTCACCCCTCCCTGCCTCACCCCTCCCTGCCTCACCCCTCCCTGCCTCACCCCTCCCTGCCTCACCCCTCCCTGCCCTCACCCCTCCCTGCCTCACCCCTCCCTGCCTCACCGCTCCCTGCCCTCACACCTCTCTGCCTCACTCCTCCCTGCCCTCACCCCTCCCTGCCTCACCGCTCCCTGCCTCACCGCTCCCTGCCCTCACACCTCCCTGCCCTCACACCTCCCTGCCTCACTCCTCCCTGCCCTCACCCCTCCCTGCCTCACCGCTCCCTGCCTCACACCTCCCTGCCTCACCGCTCCCTGCCTCACCGCTCCCTGCCCTCACACCTCCCTGCCCTCACACCTCCCTGCCTCACTCCTCCCTGCCCTCACTGCTCCCTGCCTCACCGCTCCCTGCCTCACCGCTCCCTGCCCTCACACCTCCCTGCCTCACTCCTCCCTGCCTCACCGCTCCCTGCACTCACACCTCCCTGCCTCACTCCTCCCTGCCTCACCGCTCCCTGCCTCACCCCTCCTTGCCTCACCGCTCCCTGCCCTCACACCTCCCTGCCCTCACACCTCCCTGGCTCACTCCTCCCTGCCTCACCGCTCCCTTCCTCACCGCTCCCTGCCTCACCGCTCCCTGCCCTCACACCTCCCTGCCCTCACACCTCTCTGCCTCACTCCTCCCTGCCTCACACCTCCCTGCCCTCACACCTCCCTGCCTCACTCCTCCCTGTCTCACCGCTCCCTGCCTCACCGCTCCCTGCCCTCACACCTCCCTGCCTCACCGCTCCCTGCCTCACCACTCCCTGCCTCACCGCTCCCTGCCTCACCCCTCCCTGCCTTACCGCTCCCTGCCTCACCGCTCCCTGCCTCACCGCTCCCTGCCTCACACCTCCCTGCCTCACCCCTCCCTGCCTCACCCCTCCCTGCCTCACTGACTGTGAGGGGGATTTATTTTTGTGTGTGTCAAATGTGCTTTTAGCGGTCAATACCGTTCTATTGTCAAGATTCACATTCTGAAGTGTTGCCAGCGAGCCACTCGTATAACTCTCAGCGCTGTTAGCCGGGCTAACAAGCTCTCCTGTTCCTGTTAGCAGAGGAAGACAGCGCCCGTACCTGTTACTGCTGAAACACCAGCAGCCAGGCAGGACTCTCACAGGACCACTCTGGTGTTAAAAATACCTTGTTAGGGATATTAGAAGGATCTGCAGTCATTGGTGTCCTGGGGCAGTCTGGTTGCTCTATTTAAATAGGGGAGGGGGGAGGGAGGGGCCTGTACTGTGACCTAGACACACTTTTATTTCATTCATTTTGAAGGGTGTGTAAATGTGGAATACATAGTTTCATGGAGAGATTGTGTTTTTTCTAAACAGATTAATTCATGAGTCATTTCAGTTTGTCTGGGATAATTGAATAGCCGAACGGTGCCAGTGCATTTGTCTGTCTGGGATGGTGATGGTCAGTGCATTTGTCTGTCTGGGATGGTGATGGTCAGTGCATTTGTCTGTCTGGGATGGTGATGGTCAGTGCATTTGTCTGTCTGGGATGGTGATGGTCAGTGCATTTATCTGTCTGGGATGGTGATGGTCAGTGCATTTGTCTGTCTGGGATGGTGATGGTCAGTGCATTTGTCTGTCTGGGATGGTGATGGTGCCGTGTAGGAGCGGTTCACTGCACATTTAACCAGAGAGTGCCTTCAGAATGGAAGGTATTATTCTCTAAGTGCCTTTCACCTTGTATGAAACCCTGCCAAGCGAGCGCAAGCTCTCTGTGGGCAGTCAGAAGAAGGAGGGAAAAAGCCATTTAAATGGAGTTGGCAGTCAACAACAATATGTAGCGTATCTGCTGCGGCATTAAGGAAGTAGGTCAGGCGTACGAGAGGGCTGTGCTTTGCCTTTCTACAGCTGCATGAGAGGGCTGTGCTTTGCCTTTCTACAGCTGCGTGAGAGGGCTGTGCTTTGCCTTTCTACAGCTGCATGAGAGGGCTCTGCTTTGCCTTTCTACAGCTGCATGAGAGGGCTGTGCTTTGCCTTTCTACAGCTGCATGAGAGGGCTGTGCTTTGCCTTTCTACAGCTGCATGAGAGGGCTCTGCTTTGCCTTTCTACAGCTGCATGAGAGGGCTCTGCTTTGCCTTTCTACAGCTGCATGAGAGGGCTCTGCTTTGCCTTTCTACAGCTGCGTGAGAGGGCTGTGCTTTGCCTTTCTACAGCTGCGTGAGAGGGCTGTGCTTTGCCTTTCTACAGCTGCGTGAGAGGGCTGTGCTTTGCCTTTCTACAGCTGCATGAGAGGGCTCTGCTTTGCCTTTCTACAGCTGCATGAGAGGGCTGTGCTTTGCCTTTCTACAGCTGCATGAGAGGGCTGTGCTTTGCCTTTCTACAGCTGCATGAGAGGGCTCTGCTTTGCCTTTCTACAGCTGCATGAGAGGGCTGTGCATTGCCTTTCTACAGCTGCATGAGAGGGCTGTGCATTGCCTTTCTACAGCTGCATGAGAGGGCTGTGCTTTGCCTTTCTACAGCTGCATGAGAGGGCTGTGCTTTGCCTTTCTACAGCTGCATGAGAGGGCTGTGCTTTGCCTTTCTACAGCTGCATGAGAGGGCTCTGCTTTGCCTTTCTACAGCTGCATGAGAGGGCTGTGCTTTGCCTTTCTACAGCTGCGTGAGAGGGCTGTGCTTTGCCTTTCTACAGCTGCGTGAGAGGGCTGTGCTTTGCCTTTCTACAGCTGCATGAGAGGGCTCTGCTTTGCCTTTCTACAGCTGCATGAGAGGCTGAAGTGGATGAGTCCTAGTGGAGACCTGGAAGTAGATCTTTGTTTAGGCCAGTTTAATTGCGCCTCATCGTCATGGAGGACTTTGCTCTTATGAATAAACACGGCCTACATTCCTTCATGTTGTGGACCTAACCTGTCGTGTGTACTCATTTGAATGCCCCAATAAACGTCACTAAGTCTCACTGCACCTAGTTTGCAAGAGTATAACATGTTATGATGAAGGCTCGTTATCTATGGATCAAATGCAGTGTCATGCATGTGTATTGATGACTGTGTGTGTGTGTGTCCTCCACAGCGGCCTGGATGAAGAGCGTCCTGAGGTTCCCATGCTGTTCCGAGATGTCCCCTCTCTCCTGATCATCTTCGTGTTGACCATGCCCCAGCCGCTACGCAAAGGTGCAGCCTCCACTCCCCATCCTTCTCTCTCTCTCTCTCTGCTCTGTTCTTCAGGCCTGAGGGAGGGCTAGGGGAGGGGGGGGGGGGGGTAGGGAGGAAGGAGTGAGGTAGGAAGGGAGGGAGGTGGGGGGGTAGGTCTCAGGGGCCAGGCCCACGATGACAGAGCCATTATCAGACCTAATCATGAGCGAGCGCAGCGCGGGGCAGGTTCCTCAGCCTCATCGGGAGGGGGCCGGGGGTGGGGAGCAGGGTGACGGGGCCCTGGTGTCTCCTTCACGTGCCCTTCATCTCCAGACGGGGAGTGGCTGTTAGGATCTCCTGCTGCTCAGGCCCCCCTCACGGCAGGTGGAGGGGAGGGTGGTGGAGGTGGAAAGGGGGGGTGGATTTTGAGGGAAGAGGAGGAGAAGGGTGGGGGTGGAGGTGGGGGGTGGAGGGAGGGGGTGGAGGGAAGTGGTGGGTGGGTGGAGGGAGGGAGGGGGTTGGATAGGAGGCCAGGGCTGGGTGGAGGGAGGGCCACCCCTGCCGATGCCCAAACGGCAGCAATCACGTTTAACGGGGGACGGGGTCGTACAAAGCTGATTATTTCCGTGATGACTGAATTGGTTGAACCCAGGAGAAACCCTGGAGCCTGAAGATGTGAGCATGAAATGAGCAGACGCTGTCATGAAAGACCTCCACAGCGGAGGACGTGACGGAAGCCCAGAACTTCAAAGCTGCCGTGGTGGAACTCACTAGCATCATCAGAGCAGGACGACAGCAGAGCAGTTCCAGGGAGAGGTTGTGCTTGGGATGTCGTGTCTCTGCAGCTAAGGCTGTCCTCTATCGACGGACAACCCCCCCCCCCCCGCCCACACACACACACACACCTCTTCAGAGCCTGCCAGGGAAAACCGCACTCAATGTCTCATTAGCCTTTAAATAGGCTTTGTATCTTTTTCAATTCCAAATTGATTAAAGCCAAAAATAAGCATCATTACAGCAGTCATTGTGAGATCAAGGATTGATTTTTTTTGATCGACATCTGGATGAGAGACGGGTGTGAACAGTGTTTCATTAACGCTCCGGGCATGGGGAGCGCAGGCCAGGCCAGGGATTGGGCGAGGACAGCAGGGTGGAGGAGTGGCCTGGCCTGGGATTGGGCGAGGACAACAGGGTGGAGGCCAGGCCTGGCCTGGGATTGGGCGAGGACAGCAGGGTGGAGGCGTGGCCTGGCCCCATAATGACCCTACACCTTGTCCTTCATGGCAGTAAAGGTGTTTGTGTGTGCTTTTAATGCAACGCTGTCACACAAGACAATGAGCTGTTGCAGTGGACCTGTCACTAGGGATTCTCTTGGGAAAGGGGGGGAGGGGGGTGGGTGGTGTGTGTGTGATAATGGAGCTCATTGTGTCAGTGTCCGTTCTGAACCAGGAGCTGTGCCCCCCATCACACCTCCCACCTGGAGGACTCTGCTAATCACCTCCCTGTGTTTGATGAACCTTTTCAAACACAGGGAGCAGGGAAAGAGACATGTCCCTGGCAAATAGACCTGTCTTAGTGGGCTCCACCCAAGACAGGCTGATCCACCTGTTTAAGGGGCTCTCCTTTAAAAGGGTCCCTTAAACTCAAATTGGTTCTCTATATGCCGAGAAATGTAATTTATTGTATGTAAACAGTAAATACATAATGCACTGTATGGATTTCGAGGCTTCTTGTTAAATGTCAGTTGGTGTTCAGTGTGTAACTTGTGTTGTTTCTCATGTAGAACACTTCATGTGTGTGGTGAGGATGCTGTACAACCTGCTGTACGCCCAGGCCCTGGCTGCTCTGTCAGGCAGGTTCAGCCCCGAGGAGAGGCAGGCCTGGAGCACGTCTGGAGCCCTGAAGAAGGTACCACAGACTGCCTCTCTCTGCTGACCCCCCCCTGCCTCTCCCCAGGCCTCACCCCACCCCCTGCCTCTCCCTCTGCCTCCCCCCCCCCGCCCTGCCTCTCCCCAGGCCTCACCCCACCCCCTGCCTCTCCCTCTGCCCCCCCCCCGCCCTGCCTCTCCCCAGGCCTCACCCTACCCCCTGCCTCTCCCTCTGCCTCCCCCCCCGCCCTGCCTCACCCCACCTCCTGCCTCTCCCTCTGCCTCACCCTACCCCCTGCCTCTCCCTCTGCCTCCCCCCGCCCTGCCTCTCCCCAGGCCTCACCCCCCCCTGCCTCTCCCTCTGCCTCTCCCCAGGCCTCACCCCACCCCCTGCCTCTCCCTCTGCCTCCCCCCCCTGCCCTGCCTCTCCCCAGGCCTCACCCCACCCCCTGCCTCTCCCTCTGCCCCCCCCCCGCCCTGCCTCTCCCCAGGCCTCACCCTACCCCCTGCCTCTCCCTCTGCCTCCCCCCCCGCCCTGCCTCACCCCACCTCCTGCCTCTCCCTCTGCCTCCCCCCCCCCGCCCTGCCTCTCCCCAGGCCTCACCCCATCCCCTGCCTCTCCCTCTGCCTCTCCCCAGGCCTCACCCCACCCCCTGCCTCTCCCTCTGCCTCCCCCCCCCGCCCTGCCTCTCCCCAGGTCTCACCCCACCCCCTGCCTCTCCCTCTGCCTCCCCCCCCCCGCCCTGCCTCTCCCCAGGCCTCACCCCACCCCCTGCCTCTCCCTCTGCCTCCCCCGCCCTGCCTCTCCCCAGGCCTCACCCCACCCCCTGCCTCTCCCTCTGCCTCACCCCCCCCGCCCTGCCTCTCCCCAGGCCTCACCCCACCCCCGGCCTCTCCCTCTGCCTCTCACCCCCCGCCCTGCCTCTCCCCAGGCCTCACCCCACCCCCGGCCTCTCCCTCTGCCTCTCACCCCCCCCCCGCCCTGCCTCTCCCCAGGCCTCACCCCACCCCCTGCCTCTCCCTCTGCCTCCCACCCCCTGCCTCTCCCTCTGCCTCCCCCCCCCCCGCCCTGCCTCACCCCAGGCCTCACCCCACCCCCGGCCTCTCCCTCTGCCTCTCACCCCCCGCCCTGCCTCTCCCCAGGCCTCACCCCACCCCCGGCCTCTCCCTCTGCCTCTCCCCCCCCCTCTGCCTCTCCCCAGGCCTCACCCCACCCCCTGCCTCTCCCTCTGCCTCACCCCACCCCCTGCCTCTCCCTCTGCCTCCCCCCCCGCCCTGCCTCTCCCCAGGCCTCACCCCACCCCCTGCCTCTCCCTCTGCCTCCCCCCCCCCCGCCCTGCCTCTCCCCAGGCCTCACACCGCCCTGTCACACTCACGTGTGTGTGTGTGTGTTTCTGCCTTTGTTGCTTCTCCCTGTTCTCAATGCACAACCATATTAAATTGCTGTATTTGATTTCTGCTTGGAGATCGAATAAGCTATTACAGTCTTTCTTTATGTTGTATGTGAGGCCGAGAATATCGATCTTCATTATCAGTGAACGTGTGATTGCCGACCACCGCTCCATTAATTGGCTATTCGTCTTCAGCCTATTAAATATGTATTAGTGAGCGGCTAGTTTGAATGTCAGTGGACAAATAGCAAAACCCCTGCCTTAAGGATGTTGCCATCTATTATCCAGGCACGACTGAATATCCCCCCTCGTCTGGGCCTCAACAATGCAGCCCTCGCTGTCATTAAGACGCACACCAAATCCTTATTGTTAACACCGTCCATATTTGGAAGGATGTCGTCGTATTTAAATTGCGCGAGATAAAGGAAGACGGCAAGTTTCAGAGCCTAGATCAGAGCCCAGAGGAAGGAAATCCAGAGACATTAAATTCCTCTTCTATAAATCTTTGACAGAGGACGCCAGGCTAGATAAGAGGGCTGCTGTTCTAAATTCCAGCACCGTCAACTTGATAAATGCCAGCAGCTTTTCCCCATATAAAATATTAGTCAAACCAGTTGAATTTTTTTTATCAGGACACGCATTCGGTAATGTCTCTGTGCTTATCGACGGTCAGATATTTTATTGCATGAAAAGAATTATTGCGCACCAGGCTCATTCTGCATAAATTATAATATTATACAGCGCAGCCCATTGTTGTAAGATAGACTGAGTACTTAGGGAGACACCGGGACACAATTCTCGCACTACTTCTAGAACTTTACAATGGATCATCTAAAACTCCCTGGGGCGTTGCTTTGGTTGGAAATCCTACCGTACGATCCCTGAGCTGCTAATCTTAATTTTGTCCGAAACTGTTTTATTTGGTTACCTTTACACCTACAGAATGCAGCCAATGCTGAGAAGTCTAGTGAAGCCCTTCTAGGCCATGTCATCGGTGAGCTGTCCAGCGAGAGGAGCGTGTATGATGTGAACCTTGAGGAACCTTCGATGGTAAGTCTCCCAGTTCGAACAAACCATTTTAAGAACAGTTCGGAGATATTCTGATCCAGTAACCCGCAGAACTCAGAACTAGGCCTCCTCTATCTATCACTGCATCTCTCCTGGTAGCTAATCCACTAGTCTGTGCATCCCCCCCCCCCCCTGTCTTCCTATTTTCTCTTGCATGATGAATTGGCCATTACCTAGAGCCACAGTGGTTAGATATCCCCAGTCTCCAGGAGAGAGATATATATCACCCCATTATCAGCCAGCTGTTCCCAGGTTATTGATGAGGCGTCACTGCGCTTGCCTTCCCAGCTGAGCTCCAGTGTGTGGTCCCCCCAGTCCATCGAGTACAGCCTCCAGCAGTTCTGCCTGCCCTTCCTGCGCCTCTCCTGCCTGCTGCAGCACCACCTGTACGGGGACCACCTGTCCGGCTGCCCGGTACGTCACCACGGCCGGCCGGCCGCCCTGGCTGCTCCTCCCCCAGCAGGGTCACCGGGAGTCTTGTCCCACAAGCTCCCCACGCCCACACCTCTTAACACAAGGACTGTTTTCTTTTAAATGTCGATGATATGATATGTGAGGTATTCCAAATCCACCAATGAAATCATTTGACACCAGGAGCGTTTATACATGTCCAGCTCATGAGTGGACCTGTATATAAACGCTCCGCAAGTCAAATAAACACCACAGGTGTTACCCTCCCTCTAAGAAACCGTAACCAGATGGAGGTGATGTTGATTTCCTCCTTGTCTGTGCGTGTCCTCAGGAGGATGACGAGTTCTCCTCCCTGGCTGTGTGTCTGGGGCTCCTAGCCCCCTGCCCCCAGACCTCCAACCCCATCACCAGTGCCTCCTGTCTGGAGTGGGCAGTGGGAGCCTTCCCCCTGATCACCCAGTGGTGCTCCGAGGTCACCGGGCTGTCCGACTCCCAGGCTGAGCAGTCCTTGGTGAGCTTGTGCACTTCACCCTCACCGCGGCTAACCAGGTTCACCCACACCGCGGATAAGCAGGTTCACCCACACCACGGCTAACCAGGTTCACCCTCACCGCGGCTAACCAGGTTCACCCACACCACGGCTAACCAGGTTCACCCACACCACGGCTAACCAGGTTCACCCTCACCGCGGCTAACCAGGTTCACCCACACCGCGGCTAACCAGGTTCACCCACACCACGGCAACCGGGTTCACCCTCACCACGGCAACCAGGCACCCAGATGTCTCCAGAGCTCCCACAGGGATCTCGATCAGCGTGCCCACTGTGTACTGCCACGTCTTCAGACGTATTTTAGCCCCGTGTGGAAGAAGCTTCTGGTTTCCAAGCCTGGGCTGGGCGTAAGCTGAGCCCAGGAGAGTTATGGCTGTACAAGTCAGGCGTTTGTCGGCCTGCTTTGTCATTCAGCATTGACCTTTTGAATGCCGTACATCACTTGATGAGAACTCTGTGTTTTGATCGGCCGTTTGGATTGTTTCCACACTCCTCCTGCACGGTTACTTGTTATTTATGATCCCAGAGACGAGCTGAAGGACAGGAGAAGGCGCAGCACAGCAGCAGATAACAGGAAGATTCATTCAATTGAAGGCTAAATAAAAGTCGCGATTTGATCTCTTTTTTTTTATTTTTTTTATTTTTTTATAGCTAGTAGCTACCTTATCTATTTCTATTTGTGTTTTGTGGTAAATGGATGATGCAAAAGCGTCGATATGTTGCAGTGACGTCCTGCAGTGAAATCCGTGGACGTCCCCTGCTTCTAGTGGCAGTGGAGATCTGAGAAGTGGTCAGCCTGATTAGTGGTGACTCAGGCCTCATTAAGGCAGTAGAGAGGAGCTCATGCACACTGAGGCATCATGGGTAATAAAGAGGACGTCTGGTGGGATTCGGCTCTGATGTTCAGTGATTGACAGATCCTGTAGTACAGACACAGTGCTCCTCCAGGCTAGGGGTGTTGTAGGTTACACTCGGGTCCAGTTCGCCAGTGTCTCCAATGCTTCAACCATGCTAACCCAAACCAGAACTGCTCTGTGTACGTCTGTTAAAGGTTACTCCAAACATATTTTATTGACATTGTTATACAGAATAATAAATCCTGTTGTGATGGGTCTCTCCTCCCTCAGACTAACCATAACCACTGTGTACAGCAGTCAAAGGTTACTCAAGACATCATTGAATTTACAGTACGAAATACAATATTTGTGCTTTGCCATACATAATAATAATAAATCTGTTGTCGTGACTGGTCTCTCCTAGACCCTGCTCGTCCAGGACCCTCAGTGGGCCCCCCCCCATCTCCTGCAGCTCCCCGACAACTACAACACCATCTTCCAGTACTACCACAGGAAGGCCTGCTCCGCCTGCAAGAAGGTGCCAAAGGACCCTGCCCTGTGCCTCGTCTGTGGGGCCTTCGTCTGCCTCAAGGGCCTGTGCTGCAAGCAGCAGGGCATCTGTGAATGTGTTCTGGTGAGTCACTGCCTCTAAGGGCCTGTGCTGCAAGCAGCAGGGCATCTGTGAATGTGTTCTGGTGAGTCACTGCCTCTAAGGGCCTGTGCTGCAAGCAGCAGGGCATCTGTGAATGTGTTCTGGTGAGTCACTGCCTCCTATCAAGCCACAAGTCTCATCCCCAACCCGAGGGACCACCAGTGATATCTTGTCTTTTATTTAATATATATATATATATATATATTGTTTACTTTTTGATGTTTCTTCCGTAATATCAGAGATATAAGAGAGATATAGTGGTATAAGACACGGTATTTAAAAAACGATTACAACTTGCCATATACCTCTGAAATGCGTCCTTGTAGGTTCGCTGACTCGCCATGAGCAGAATGCGCATCCTAAGAATCTGGTCTCCAGGTTTGATGGTAACTGTGGTCTCTGTCTCTCCAGCACTCCCAACACTGTGGCGCGGCGACGGGCATCTTCCTGCTGATCAACGCCTCCGTCATCATCATCATCCGAGGGCATCGCTTCTGCCTGTGGGGGTCCGTGTACCTGGATGCCCACGGAGAGGAGGACAGAGACCTCCGGTAAGAGAGACCGGACCGTTCGTGCTTGGGGGCTCCAGCCTCGCCTCGCATCATATCACCCCCTCTCAGGCCCACGTCCAGTCAGGGGGCTCGCTAGTTTGATCCATCGAGTTACACACTCACACTGTAGAGAGTACTGCTGATGGTCAAGGATTAGATAGTTCTGACTGTATTTACATTTAGTCATTTAGCAGACGCTCTTATCCAGAGCGACTTACAGTAAGTACAGGGACATTCCCCCCGAGGCAAGTAGGGTGAAGTGCCTTGCCCAAGGACACAACGTCATTCTGATTAATAGCCCGACTCCCTAACCGCTCAGCCATCTGACCCATCGTATTTTGGCGGTAAAAGTCAAGGAATGTCTTGTTTTTAACCAGGCCCATTGCAGAGTAACCACATCGCAAGGCTACCAGGCACGGGGAACGAGAATAATAATAACAACCATAATAATATCTCAATCCTTGTTCCTCCAGCCGTGGCAAGCCCCTGTTTCTCTGTGAAGAGAGGTACCGAGTGCTGGAGCTGCAGTGGGTCTCGCACACCTTCGACCACATAAACAAGCGCTGGGGGCCCCACTACAACGGCCTGTGAAGGGGCCCTGCGTACACAGCAGCCCCGCAACTCCAGGTGGAAAAGAATCTCCATGGTTTCATGTGTCTGCCTCTGTAAAACTGGGAATCTTATGATGTGATATAAACAAACATGCAGTGAGAGTGGCGCTGCTACAGCCTTGGTTTATGTGAAGTTTGGTGTACAATCATGCCTAAAGACTAACAAGCGTGTGTGTTTATTTAAGTGATTTACCGTGTGCTTTTCAACAGGGAGAAACAAAATTTGACAAGCTGGATAAGTGAAAGCACAACCTTGCCCAGAGAAAAAAAGATAGGTTTAGAAGGCTTTTCAAGCCCAACATATAGTTTGTTTTCTGCAACAAAAAAAAATAGATTCCCTTGGTTAGAGTAACGCTCATTTGTCTCCATGTATGAGTTGATGCATATCCCTCATCTAAGCAACATCTCGTTGCCGGCATGGGTTTCAAGCTCCTGGTGAGGGTAGCGATGTTGTTGCAAAATGAGTGTTGGATGGAACATAGAGGAAGGCAGGAGAAATCACCCATCAACACAGTTTATTGCAAACAAACAAAGGCTCGTTTTTTGGGGGGTCAAGTTGCAATTCATCCTCAGGAATTTTTTTGCTGTAGTTTAAAATACAACGTTTTTAATATTTAAATAAAATGCTGCTGCTCATTGTTCGATTTAAGTAATTTTACCTTTGTAAAGATTCTTTTTCTTTTTCTAAAAAATAAAAAATGGTGAAGGTTTTGAGTTTACGGGAGATAGAGACGGCCTGTTGACTGAAGCTCACTGCAGAGTTGAGAGATGTGCGGTCGTCTCTGGATTCGACACGCAGTCCTCCTTCCACTAGGCCTCGCTGGCTCTGAGAGAAACATCAGACAGCCGTTTCCCAGACCAAACCCAGTAGACTGAAATACAGACAGACCTGTGTGGATCAAAGTGCATCTGTCCACTTCAGTTTACATGTTTGCCCATTTGATTTATATTTCTTTATTTCTTAGTATTACATTTTTCACAAATTCGATAGTTATTTTCTTCCTGTAAAGTTGAACACGTTTAGATTTATACTGATGTGGAATACTCCAACTACATGGGGGAAACCTTTATCATTTTGTGCTGGTGAGGAATTTAGCAGTTTGAAGGTTTTTAGTCATTGGGCGTTGGGCGAATGTTCAAATGTCTGGTTTCACATGCTTTCAGTGAGCCCTTTCTGTGAAGATGCAGTAAATGTCGTGAAATGTTGTGGGCATATCAAACAACTCTTTCTTTTGGATTAAAAGGAGATTACGGGAGGGGGGGAGAGAGATCTGAAGGATAACATTTGGTCCGTTTGTGTATTCATTGTGTTACCTAGTGTGAAACTTTTGAGAAGTGTCATCAGTCTATTAGTGCTGTATCACAATAACAGTAGATCATATTTTCCGCACTGTCACCTACCTTCGTCTGTATGTTTTTGGTTGCCAAAATGTATATCCAAAATAGCTAAGCATACAGTAGACAATCCCATACAAGTTACTCCAAATTGTAATCACTGACTGACAAGTCATGGATGCATTCCAACATTAGAGTTCAGTTGAGCATCTTCAGTACCCATCATACACGCATGTTTTCCACTCCTTTGAGTTAATTGTTTCAAATGCTTAGTTTCAATCACCATTTCCCCCTCCGAATGAGTAGACACTTATCCAGCTGTGCCTGTAAGGTTCATGTTACTTTTGATATTGGAAAGAAAAAAATGTACTGTGGGATCCCTGGTTGATTAATGCTGGTGTTAGTACGTTTTGCTGGTCCACATTGTGCTGGAAATAGGATTTTTTTTTTTCTTTTAGGCAAACACTTGAATGATTTCCTCTTGAATTCACGCATGCTGCTTATCTGTTTACTCTGATGTTCCCCAGCCTCTTGTTTTACAGTCCCCAGTGTGTACGTGACCGCAACAGAGTGGCCAAGGGGCGATGGCTGTACACTTCATCTGAAAGCTCTTTGCGTGTTCTCCTGTATGGATGAAAAGAAAGAATACAGTACATTACTGTAGGTGCTTTCTGAGTTGGATCAGGAAGTGTGACTTAGACATTTAATGCAAAATGTAACATATGTGAATAAAATATAAACACACTGATTCCTGCTTTGCTTTTTTGTGTCTTATTATAGCTAATAATGTGTTTCAGAGGCTGATGTCCCCATACAGAATTTAAAAACGTGTCTGTAACCATTTATTTCCTGTACCCACTTTGGCAATTAAATATAATGTGTTTTGGTTGCATGTCAACCTTAATGCACTCTTCATGGAAGCCCTGTAATTGATTTGCTCTCATCGCCACGTGCTCATCCTGTTTTTACTCCCAACTGGAAGTGCAGCATAAACCTGAAAGCTAAATCCGGTTTCATAGTTTGCTCCACTCAAGATTTTAAAGCCATAGTGTTGGCCTTGTATAATAAATATAAGTTGGGCAGTCCGTCATGTTAACCAGCACAAGATGTGACTCAAGAAACACTTTTCGTCCCCTCATCAGAGAACAGTGCAATACTCACCCGTTGCAGTGCAGCCATAAACGCTAATCAAAACTAACTTGTTTGTGCACTGAGGGGGAAAGTGGGTTGAAGTTTCACAAACAATAGAGGCTCTAACCTAATGAACAAGGCCCTACGAAGCCTGTTTTGTGGAATCTTCTCTAATTGGGAGAAAATGCGAGACATCCAGCTGATGCCAGCAAGGCATTTTACAGAGTTACACTGTTAAAAAATGCTACGTTAGAGATGGAGGCGCTTTCAAAGGGTTTTATATCCGCAGCAATTCCAACATTACACTTTAGCAGTTAGTTATCTCAAGCCTCGGTAAGATTCCATATGAAACGGCGATTTTCAATGGCATATTGCCATCAATTGCAGAAAATGAATTGCCTACGAACATTTGAAACATTTACTTTGTTGTTTGGTAACGAGTATAGCTAACACGGATACGGTCTGTTCAGGTGCGGTAGCTTGGTTTCCTGCAAGAGGTTCTCAAGTTTCAGTTAATAATTAATCCTCACTTACCCTCTTGCATTAAGTGAGGAAAGAGAGAAAATCTGTTCGGATATGTCGCCATGGAAGGTAAGCTACACAGAATACATTTATATTGATTGACAAATCATTTGACTGTATATTACACTGAGTACCTTGAAAGTGTGTGGGTTTAGAGGTACAGTAACAGCAATCTAAGGAGAAATGCGCCGCAGGTTGAGTCATCAATTTGTGATGGCGAGTGATGCTTGGTGTAGGCGTACAGTTGTGGCAATGTCAACAGAAAAGTCGTCAAAGTTATTATGTGTACCTTTGTCTCTGTTCTGTTTGCAGGAATCACTAATGGAAACACAGGGGCAGCAACGGCAGGGTAGGCATATCCAATCTAGCCGACTGTCATTCTTCATTTTGCTTGTGCCTTCGAGATGTTTCTTAAAAAGTATTATTTTGTGGCATCAAAAGTCATCGAAAGTCATCCAGTTAAACCCTTGTTCCTTCAGATTGTGTTTTAGATTCTCTACAATGAAGTGACAGTTATAAACTCATTGTAGGTGTTGCCTAGGCCAAAGTTAGCTAGATGGAGCCACAGTACCCTGACAATGTTTTTATTTCACCTGCATGACCAATTATCTTAAATCACCCAGGCCTCACTGCCTATAATCTAGATCTTGGATGAGGCCTTCGCACACCCCTGTGGATTAATAATATACAATAGCTGTACTTGTCTCGCTCTAAACATGTTTGTATTTTAAGTTTTTAATTTACCTACATTTTTTTAACGTAACGTGGTCGCCATAAATAGAGACTGATACTGAGTGAATGGATTGCTAAAACTGCGACAGGTTTTTTCTGTCATTCATTTGAATGTAATTATGTATTTGTATCGCCAATAATTAGGTGCGCTGTTTTTACTCAATACTCAGGGGTCTTGGAAACACAGACGAAAATCACCTCAAGGCAAAAGAGTTTTTCCACCTTCATGGCAGGATCTGGTGAGAGATAGGACCAGATACCGTGAATCCTACTATCTGTAGCATTCGCCTGTACATATCACATAGATGTTTTGTACATATGGTATCAGGGCCAAATTATCCTCAAAATCCCCTTAAATAGTACAACGCAAATTGTATGAAAAATGGGCAGTACGTTGGTCTCAATTTCTAAATACACCTTAAGCTCATCCTTCCCTTTGCTCCTAAGTGTGTGAGGTCCCTGTATCTCTCTCTTTCTCGCCTCTCTCCCTCTCTCTCTTTCTCTTTCTTTCTCTCCCTCTCTCTCTCCACCATTGAGGCTGAGATACAGGACATCTTCAGTATGTGGTCTTATGATTTGACTTTGAGGATGAAGGATTTACTGTAAAGCCTTCTCATATCCCCTTAACAGGGATTATAGCTAAGGAACTGAGTTTTTTTTTTTTTACCACAGTAAAGTGTGGTGGCTTGGTAGTTACTAAGATGCTGTAGTAGCCTATCAAGTGTGTGGTGTGTGTGTGTGAGAGAGAGAGGGAGAGAGAGGGAGAGGGAGAGAGAGAGAGTGAGAGAGAGTGAGAGTTAGATAGAAGCAGAAAATGAGATTAACCACTTTTACCTTTTGCAACACTGGTTCTGGTGTCAAATGCTAACAACCTGTTGCCAGACAGTATGCCTCGTGGTCTGGAAAGTGCCATGGTGCTCTCCCAGGCTCGGCCCACCTCACCGGCTGGACCTGCGCAGGCACGATGACTGCGCAGAATGATGCACAGCGCACTAACAAGAGTCAAGGTCTCCTGGCTCCTATTTCTGCTCTGACACGGTTGCTGTAGCTGTGAGGTGTAGCTTCCGCCCCATGTGTTGGGGATCATTCGATAGACATTTACATTTAGTCATTTAGCAGACGCTCTTATCCAGAGCGACTTACAGTCAGTACAGGGACATTCCCCCTGAGGCAAGTAGGGTGAAGTGCCTTGCCCAAGGACACAACGTCATTTGGCATGGCCGGGAATCGAACGGCCATGCCATGTCGGCAACCTTCTGATTACTAGCCCGACTCCCTCACCGCTCAGCCATCTGACTCTCACAATGCACATATATAAGACATCCATGTTGGCCTTTACGCCAGTAAAACATACCGTGTGTCTGTGTACACATTTTCTCCAATTGCACTGAATAACTCGAGTCCTGATGAGTTTGTGTGTACACATAGCAGTGAGGTCACAGGATCGTGTGTGGCATGTTGACACAGTGTTGCAGCAGACAATGAGGAACCTGAGCCTGCTCATCAAGCTACGCCGGTGTCCAGTTCTTAGGGATCTCGCTCTCTCTCTCTCTCTCTCTCTCTCTCTCTCTCTCTCTCTCTCTCTCTCGCCTTCGCCCTCCCTCCCTCCCTCCCTCCCTCTCTCTCTTTCCCTTCCTGTCCTCCAGTCAGTGTATCCCTGAGCCAAAACAATTGAAGGCTTCCATCCTTGTGTGATGAGAGGCAGGCTGTATCACAGTCACTGGACATAATTGTGCTGTCTCTTGGTTGCAGTAAAAGTTTGACACCATTTTCTGAATGAGAGCATGCTGTGTTTAGTTTTGATGTCTTTTAATAAGCTTTGGAATTGAAATTGAAATCTAGTCTAGCCTACTGACAGTTATCTGTTTGAAACGGAAAACATGAATGTGCATCTCAGCTTTGTGATGGTGTATCATGTTGAGGATTGGCCAGGGGTTTGAGTGCCTGGCAACATGACTGCTGGGACTGGTGTTACGGCAAAATAGGGTTGTGTTTTTATAGCTATGCCCCTGTAGCATTTTGGTACATTGTAACACAACATCACATTGCAACACAACATCACATTGCAACACACAATCTTGAGTACACTTCACAATGCTACATGAACACGTGAATATTTAGTTCTGTTCACAGTTTCTTAAGTGTCAGGTCGTAGATGGTGAGGTGGAGAATATAACATCTGGTCAGGGCGCAGATTATTTACAAAGAGGGGGCGTGCAGGGGTCATGTGACCCTGTAACTATCCTGGACTTCCTGGTTACCAGCATGTAACACGAGTCTTCATAACTTCCACCATTATGACTGGATACATCTGGCCCCTGAATATTTAACACTAGATCGCATTGCAGATTACTACTGAATTAATAATTAATTGTGGCTGATTTGCATGATTTAGCCAGGTATATGTTAGTGGGCACAAGCCACAGACAGAGACACAAGGACACACACACACATTCAGCAGAACTTGACTCAACATCATTAATCAGACACAGGTATGCATACATTTTTAAGTTTTATGACATTTTATGATGATCTGGAATTTTATCGCTTTACTGAATATGCACATGCAAATAACTACCTTTGTTAAAACATTTTTTTTTTTAAATGTAGCTCACTGACTTTATAACTGTTTTATAGCAGGGCTTCTTATGTTACATGACCATATTGGCTGATTGTCTTTCTTGACAATCATGAAGACAAGAAAATGTTGCCAGGCAACCTGATTATTCATGTACTGTTTTGTGCATTGTAGTCTGCACTTTTAAATGGCACATTTTAAGCTTTCATAAAGCTCATTAAATGGTTTGTAAAAATAATAGTTTTTGCCATCAGCAAGATGCTATTTTAAGCCGTGCTAGTGAACTCTTGAGCTTGTTAGATACTGTTGGGGAGCATGTTGATATTACTGAATGGGGACCTGATGCTGGCAGCTTGTCTTGGGGCACAGCTGCTTCTGTGGAATATGAGCCACTTGTTACAATAGCTTGTCTTAGACGCCCGGGCAACAAGCCTCATGGCAACACGTTCAATGCACCGTGTGTACAATGGAAACGGCGGTGACTGTAATGGATGCTATTAAAGCAGCCTTTTTAATCTTGTATGCGCAAGGCATGCGCTGTTCACCGTGGTGTTGGAATTTCACCAGGCCGGTTGATCAGCGATAACGTTGTGTTTGTGTGAAGACGGACTGCGAGTGAGTGTTGCACGCTCAGACGTCCTCTCCCCGTGTTGCATGCTCAGACGTCCCCGCAAAGCTTCTGAGTCCCTTCGCTTACATTTACATTTAATCATTTAGCAGACGCTCTTATCCAGAGCGACTTACAGTAAGTACAGGGACATGCCCCCGAGGCAAGTAGGGTGAAGTGCCTTGCCCAAGGACACAACGTCAGTTGGATGACCGGGAATCGAACTGGCAACCTTCGGATTACTAGCCCGATTCCCTCACTGCTCAGCCACCTGACTTCGCTTTGTGACAAAGGACGCAGTGAAGGACATCCGTCATCACTGCTGTGCTGCTGTGTGTTCAGAAGTCTCCTAGCGGTCATTATGGCGTCCGTCCAGGGTGTCACGCCATCCCTCAACATGCAGCTCATCAATACACCCACACGCCCCGGTAGGGACAGACAGCCACCGTGGTTTAAACGTGGTTTACATTTTTCATATCAACCTGCGCTCCAAACTAAAGGCCTCCGCCCCCCTCTCCAGCTCTCTCCTTCAGGGTCACACAACGTGAGGCGTGACACTTCGATGACAAACCATTTGAAAAACGTCCACACACACACACACGCGCGTCCACGCACACATCCATCACTCGGACAGCCCAAAACATACATTTGGTCAGAGCATGTAAATATGATTTCTTAATACATCATGTTATGCCACTCGTACATATACGCTGTCACCTGTTTGAATCAGTGATCTATAGAAGACACATGACTTTATAGAGCCTGTGGTGATTAATGTGAGGTGTTTTGGTGTAGCACTCATGGTAATGGTTTCACTTACGCTGACTTGTGTATGCTGCACATGGGATCAGCGCACTGCAGTCAGGATGTTGCGTGAAGGTGGTTTCGGTTCAGTGGTTGGAGGGCAGCGCTTGTCGAGTTAATCCCAGGTAAATCCATCTGATCCTGAGGAGATTGCGATGTTCTCAGCGCACTGTGGGGCCCCCGCTGAGAGGACTAACTCAGCGCGCGGGGGTGGGGCGGGGGTGGGGGGGGGTGGGGCGGGGGTGGGGGGGGTGGGGCGGGGGATTCTCCTTGTTGTCTGTCGGCAGGTTTGAAGCGAGTGTCTGCGCTCTTGTTGTGCTGGTCTTCGCTCATTAGAGTGTTCCGTCCGATGCTTTGATGAGTCGGGACAAAATAACAGTCTCAGTGTAAGTAAGAGGCGTCCAGTCACCCGGCTGGGTGTTAGCTTTCTCTAACAGCGTGTTAAACCCGTTAAGGGGCTCCCTTGGCAAACGCAGTGCCAGTGAGCACGAGCAGAGGATGTAGGGGCAGTATATTATTTTCCGTAGGTAGAGAATGTGTTTTGTTTGTGGTTGGCTTCAACACTGTGGTTGGCTGTAACCCTGTGGTTGGCTGGGACAGGCTGTAACGGTATGCGCGTAACATCAGTGGGTGGTTGGCTGTAACCCTGTGGTTGGCTGGGACAGGCTGTAACGGTATGCGCGTAACATCAGTGGGTGGTTGGCTGTAACCCTGTGGTTGGCTGGGACAGGCTGTAACGGTATGCGCGTAACATCAGTCGGTGGTTGGCTGTAACCCTGTGGTCGTAACAGGCTAACAGTGTTTCTGGCTGTCATGAGGTAAGACCTGTGTGCGGCTTGATTAGAAAAGATCTCCTCAGAGGGTAGAAGCATTGGGAGGGATTAACATTGAACTTAGTTTCTGTAAACTTTGCACTCAGATTACAAAAGATTGCGCTGCTGAAATCGTTTTAAAACCCATCTCACAAACAACAGTGGATGGAAGGTATCATTTGAACACGTGTTGTCGAGTTTAATCGTGTTGTTGGGGCTGTCGGGTGCAGCGCTCCGTCTGGGGTGGTTAGCCTGGGTTGCTGTGCAGTTCCTTCTGGGCCCCTCTCAACTGAGGTGTTCGTGTTGGTTGTGGAACCTCTAGGCGGTCGCTGTATGGACTGTACCCTTACAAGGCCAGCATGATGGGTCTGGAGAAGCTGGCCGATCCGTCTGGAGCCTGGGATATCGTGGAGACCATCGGGAAGGGGACCTATGGAAAGGTGTACCGGGTGACCAACAAGAAGGATGGCAGTCAGGCCGCTGTCAAAGTCCTGGACCCGATCAACGTAAGTCTGGAGAAAATACAACTATGATGAATCACGCTGACCCTGAGAGCACGATTGCTGCGGGTCTGGCAAGTGACATTTCCTTTTTCCTGCCGAAATGTCATAGCAGATCTGTGACAAAAAGGTCAGAATCAAATGTATGAATAAAGGAAATCATTTTTGTTTTTCTTTACCAATTTTTGGGCTTGTCTCAGTATTCCAGCCATACAAACAGAGTAAGTGGTCACCTGACTTTCCCCCTCCATCTCCTTCCTCCTCGACTGTTTTAAAAGCTTATGGGTTTCCTGTTTCTGGTACACGGTGGCCTACGTTTCTCAGCTGTCTCCATCCTCTTGTCAAGTTTATTTCCATGTCATCCTCTCGCATTCCCCCCCGCTCATCCTTACCAGTCAGTGCACCCTCCTTTCCTCTTATTTCCCTGTCACATCAACCCAGAGATGTACAGCTAGCTGCCAGAGACCTCCGCCTCCTTCCGCTTCGCTCCGCCTCCCAGGCGGTCTGTGCTGGGCGCCCGGACGACCCCTGCTGAGGGGCCATGTTGTGTTTGGAGGCTGAAGACGAGTGTTTCCTCTGTGTGTGAAATCCTCCTCCTGGCTCTGCTACTGCCTGCCTGCCTGCCTGCCTGCCGGCTTACCTGCCTGCCTGTCTGTCTAACTGTCTACCTGCCTTGCTGATGGTCTGCTTCTCTGCCTCCCTCCCTGCCTCCCTGCCTGGCCCCCTCCCTGCCTGTCTGCCTACCTCTCTCCCTGCCTGCCTGCCTGACTGCCCCTCTCTGCCTGCCTGCCTGCCTCCTCTCTCCCTGCCTCCCTGCCTGCCTGCCTCCTCTCTCCCTGCCTCCCTGCCTCCCTGCCTGCCTGCCTGCCTCCCTCTCCCTGCCTCCCTGCCTCCCTGCCTGCCTGCCTCCCTCTCCCTGCCTCCCTGCCTGCCTGCCTGCCTCCCTCTCCCTGCCTCCCTGCCTGCCTGCCTCCCTCTCCCTGCCTCCCTCCCTCCCTGCCTGCCTGCCTCCTCTCTCCCTGCCTCCCTCCCTCCCTGCCTGCCTCCTCTCTCCCTGCCTCCCTCCCTGCCTGCCTCCCTCCCTGCCTCCCTGCCTGCCTGCCTGCCTGCCTGCCTGACTGCCCCTCTCTCCCTCCTTCCCTGCCTGCCTGCCTCCTCTCTCCCTGCCTCCCTGCCTGCCTGCCTGCCCATGAAGATGCCTCCCTCATCCCTCTCCTTGATTAGACTGCTGACACTATCGCTCACACATCCAGGAAGAAGAATTCTGCCTCTCTGACTGTTTCTCTTCACCTCCCCTGAGATTTAAACTGATAAAGAGACGCTCCTTCAGAACCGGAGTCAGAGCCGGAGTCTCTCTCTGTGTTTATTAGGTCTCTGCCCTGATCAAAGGTCTCTGTGTTGCAGTTTATTCACCTCCAGATCAACCTGCTCCGCGTAGAGCTACAGGAGACACCAGAGGGGTACTCTGTGTGAAGCTACGCTTCCTAGAGAGTCTGTGTGATGGTGCTCTAGCGCAGCCTTGTACATACCGTGATGTGGGCTAACTGGGGCCTCCTTTGTCGAAGGATGTGGACGAAGAGATCGAGGCGGAGTACAACATCCTGCGCTCCCTGTCCAACCACCCCAACGTGGTCAAGTTCTACGGCATGTTCTACAAGTCCGACGACATCTCCGGGGGGCAGCTCTGGTTGGTTCTGGAGGTGAGCTCATCTGAAGGTCTTTCATTGGACAGAACTGTATAGCACCTGTCACAAGGCCCCAGTGAAGTAGCATGGTAAACACATGTACAGCAATTCATCATACAAGGGTTTATATACTACATGTGGCTGCTGTTAAAGGCATAACTTAGTCTATAAAATGTTTGTCAAACGTGTTGATGCAGGAACGTGCTGCGGGACCTTATCACCGCCCACCCAGTCCGTGTCATCTCACACACTTCTGCACACGGACTCAGATCCAGTCTAAACACGCCAGATCCAGCCTCAGTTACGACTGTTGCTGCGTGATGTCAGAGCAGCCTCTGTGTCACAGAAACAACAGATTTACTGTAGATGACTCTGATCAAGACCCAGCGTTGAGCTGCGAGGGTCTGGAAGGTTCCCTGCAGATATCTCAATCCCATCATGGAAACATGAGCCGGGGGAGGGAGAGGAGAGAGAGGCCTGACTGGAAGGGAAGCTGAGATAGCTCAGGTCATGAATCATAATCCACACAGTGAGTAATGGATGACTTACTGTTGTTTCCTCCTCTCCCTCCATCTTCTCTCTCTCTCTCTCTCTCTCTCTCTCTCTCTCTCTCTCTCTCTCTCTCTCTCTCTCTCTCTCTCTCTCTCTCTCTCTCTCTCTCTCTCTCTCTCTCTCTCTCTCTCTCTCTCTCTCCATCTCTCTCTCTCTGTCTCCATCTCTCCGTCTCTGTCTCTCCATCTCTGTCTCTCTGTCTCTCTCTGTCCCAGCTGTGCAATGGTGGCTCTGTCACCGAGCTCATCAAGGGCCTGCTCATGCGAGGCCAGAGACTGCAGGAGCCCGTTATCGCATACATCTTATTCGGCGCCCTCTCCGTAAGACGGGCCTCCACCACGCTGCTAATGTGGGGTGGGGGGGAATGGGATGGGTTAGTAGTGAGGGGTGTGGTGTGGAGGGGTGTGGTGTGGAGGGGTGTGGTGTGGGGTGTGGTGTGGAGCGGTGTGATGTGGAGGGGTGTGGTATGGAGGGGTGTGGTGTGGAGGGGTGTGGTATGGAGGGGTGTGGTGTGGAGGGGTGTGGTATGGAGGGGTGTGGTGTGGAGGGGTGTGGTATGGAGGGGTGTGGTGTGGAGGGGTGTGGTGTGGAGGGGTGTGATATGGAGGGGTGTGGTATGGAGGGGTGTGGTATGGAGGGGTGTGGTGTGGAGGGGTGTGGTGTGGAGGGGTGTGATATGGAGGGGTGTGGTGTGGAGGGGTGTGGTATGGAGGGGTGTGGTATGGAGGGGTGTGGTATGGAGGGTGTGGTGTGGAGGGGTGTGGTATGGAGGGGTGTGGTGTGGAGGGGTGTGGTATGGAGGGGTGTGGTGTGGAGGGGTGTGGTGTGGAGGGGTGTGGTGTGGAGGGGTGTGGTTCTTCCACAGCGGTCTGTGGGGGGTTTACCCAGCTATGACCAGGGCAGGGGGCGTCCTTTGATATGCATGACAGTGAACTGATTTATTTGAAGTGCATTTAAATGATATTGATCACTCTCGTTGAAGAGGGGCTGCTGGTGTTTATCAAGTCCCCCTGTGCTCCCCCCACTCCCTGACAGGGCCTGCAGCATTTACACAACAACAGGATCATCCATCGTGACGTCAAAGGAAACAACATCCTTCTGACAAACAGGGGAGGAGTCAAACTCGTTGACTTTGGTAACAGCCTTTGTTTTGCTCTTGAGGGGCAATTTAGCCCAATTATAGTTCACAGAAATATGCCAAAGGGAGCACATTGACAGTATCTTTAGCGTTGTCTGTTTTGTGCGGGTTTCTGTTTGACAGATGACTCATCTGTTGTTGTGAACAGTTTAACACATTTTATTTACCCGCAGAAAATCCCGTGGCATCATCGACAAAGCATCAGATAAACCCAAACACGCGGACAATCACCTTCTTTATTCAGACGATCTTAGTTCCTCGCTCTGTGTAGCATCTGTGTAATTCATGGGCCAGAGCCTTAACCTAAGGCTATTATTGCTCATTTGAATTGCATTATTTGATCCTTTGCATATAAAAAAGAAAGCTGTTCTAGTAAATAGCTTCCAGTCTCCCTCGGGCATGTTGCAATCGTCTATGTGTTACAGATGAAACAGACCCCTGCTGATAAAAATCTGTCCCACTTAATTTGAGACTATTATTGCCAATAGTTATCACGGTATGGCAGGTTGCCACAGGAAATGGAAATGGCAGTTTTTTTATTGATTGATTACCATATTCACACAAACCCAACACTGCTTAGTATATAATTACAAACACGCAGTTGTCATTTCTCGTCAATGTGATATACAGTCTCGATGTTCCTAACAAGCCCGGATGCTTGTTTGAATGCAGGGGCTTGTGTTAACGATGCTAAACTCTGCCCAGGTGTGTTAACGATGCTAAACTCTGCCCAGGTGTGTCCGCTCAGCTGACCAGTGCACGCCTGCGGAGGAACACGTCCGTCGGCACGCCGTTCTGGATGGCCCCGGAGGTCAGTCTGCTAGCCTGCTAGCCCTGTCCCCTGTCCCCCCCCCCCTGTCCCCGCCAAATGGTAATATGAAAGACTCTTCAACATGTTAATGGTCATTGACATGGCCGTTGGGTTATACGAGCATCAGTAGATGTGTTTTATGAGCTGTTGAAAGACAGACTGGTCTAGGTTTGTGGCTGTGCTGTTCTCTCTATCCCCTCCTCCTCCTCCTCCCCCTCCTCCCCCTCCTGTTGTTCCATTGTGCACGTCCTGCTCTGGAGGTCTCCTCAAGGTTAATAGCTGGGAGTCTGGGCCGGCCCCAGATTACTGTTTGGCAGAAATGAGGCGCGATGATTGTGCTGGTAGGAGGGGGTCCTCAGGGCCAATTAGAATAAAGCCAGCTGTAAATTCTGGTGTGGGTAATGGTTACTGACGGTGAGGGAAGGACGAGCGCACCAAAGACAACTTCTCTGACCCGCCGTTCCCTGCTCCAGCAAGGTGTCCTTTGTCTCTCTCTCTCTCTTTCTCTGTCTCTCTCTCTCTCTCTCTCTCTCTCTCTCTCTCTCTCTCTCTCTCTCTCTGTGTGTTTCGTTTCATTCAAGTATTTATGTTCCTTTTGTGGGGGGGGGGGAAGCAAAGCTGGAGCAGAGAAGAAACTGTCTTATGTGTTGCATTGCAGAGGGATTATTCTTTCCCAGCTCCCCGCTATCACTGAGAGATTATGTACAAAAACAGTAGGTTACAAACACTGTCGCAGGGCAGCCTCCCTCCTCCTCCTCCCCTCCTCCTCCCCCCTCCTCCTCCCCTCCTCCTCCTCCCCCCTCCTCCCCTCCTCCTCCCCCGTCCTCCTCCCCCGTCCTCCTCCCCCCTCCCCTCCTCTGAGTGGTCAGAGCGCCGTGGCACCTGCTCGCCTCACGTCCGCGCTCTCTCTGTTCCAGGTCATCGCCTGCGAGCAGCAGTACGACTACTCGTACGACGCCCGCTGCGACGTGTGGTCGCTGGGCATCACGGCCATCGAGTTGGCCGACGGGGACCCCCCGCTGTCGGAGATGCACCCCGTCAAAGCCCTCTTCAAGATCCCACGGTGAGGCACCAGGGGGCGCCCTCTGCACACGGCTGACTGGGCTCTCCCTGAGGCTGCACGCTTGCTACACGACCGGCCCTAATTTCAGATGGGGGGGATAGTGAGGGAATCCTTATGTGTGAATCTCTCCAGATCTCTCTTTCCTTGTCTCTCTGTCTGAGAAGGCTACACTGAACATTTTTACGAAATGCACCCAAGTTTTTTATTTTTTTTATGTAGAATCACACACACATATACATGTAAATGTATAAAACAGTTATACAGTTTATATAGTATATATGTATATAGTGGTTCCCTTGTTCTTTATCTTGAAAGTCCTTACTGCAGAACTCCACATCATTAAGAACAACCCTTTCTTGATTTTACGCGTATTTAATCGGACAATATCCTCCAATGCAGACTTAATTTTTGATTAAAGATTATTTGAACGCCTTGATGGTACAAGTGGCTGACCTTTGGTTATCAGCACAATCGTGCAATTATCTAACTGTTAGGTGAGGATGTGGCCCCCCCTGATTGCAATTTGCATCGGTGATTAGCTCCATTCACATTGAGATGAGCCTGTCAGCTGCCCCCCCCCCCCCCCCCCATGAGCCAGCTGGGAGACAGGCAGGCCTTGGCCTTGTCGAGCAGGAATCTATGGGTGTCATCACAGCTTTTGGTCACAACTACATACTGATGTGAATTTAGGACCGGTCGCATGGATTGTCTCTGAGGAAGGATTCTCAGTGGCTGTCTGGGTCAACCTGAGGGGCTCCCAAATCACAGAGAGGACGGCAACATTCTTCTCTGTGTGGAGAGAGAGAGAGAGGCAGACAAAGACTGGAGGGATGTACATCTCTTTGAAAGGGCTCAACAATACCAGTGGGTTGTAAAAGAACGAGATGGACTTTCAAAGTCTGCAAAGGTTAATTCCGAGGCAGTCATGACTACTTCTGATAGACTGTTGGACACAAAACAACCCTTAAAAAGTGTATCGAGTACAGTTCCGTAAATGAAACTGCTTTAGAGATGCAACTGCAAGGATCCTCAGCTGACATCTAGCCTAGGCCATGATAGCAAGGCTAATATGCATCTACAGTACATAACGCTAGTCATACATCTCTTTTATCACCTTTTCTTCTCTTTGAACGACTTAAAGGTTTGAATAGAATTAGACACGTGTTACAAGCTAACGCTATTGAGGCTTGGGTCTCTCTTTCGAATCAAAATAGATATTTGGCCCGGGTCCATAAATCGTGTGAATTGGGACCTTTGGCTGGGCGACTCCACGATAAATCACAGTGGGGGGGGCACTGAACCGTGAAATGATTCTGTTAACATGTCATCTATCTCAAATATATTCTCCCATCAATGCAGGAAGGCAGTCAGAATCAAGGGGAGACGCGTGTGCTGTGTCCTGCCTGTCGTGTCGGGACTGTGATCCTAACAGGGGAAATGCCTTCCAACACGACGGTAGTGATGCTCTGGAGAGCCCCTCTGATGAGCACAGGCGACTGGGACACTATATTTCCCTGTATTGAAGAGCTGGATGTCATATTACGGAAGTATCTTCCTGGAAAAGAGCTTCCCATGCTTGAGCACCTTTTTCAATTGACTATCTTACGAGCTTTGATCAGAATAGCTGATGCTGATGAAGGACTGTCCTTGGGAAGTGCGCCTTTTCTGCAGTTCTTAACGTACCTGCACATGTTAGGGTTTGCACACCCAACAAAAACACTCATCTTCCTGAAATAAGACTATTTCTATTCCTGAACATCCAGACCAACATAAGAGTTTAAATTCCAAGGTTGTCCAAGTATTTCTGTGTTCCCTGTTCTCTGGCACAGCACTGCTGAGGGGTATAGCTCAGTGGTTAGAGCATTTTTGACTGTAGATCAAGAGGTTGCAGGTTCACATTGGTTGGTTGGAGATGGAGATGGTTTCAACACAGTACAGGGGCTTGATATCGGGACTGACTCGTCGTGGATGTCAGTGTTTTGTGGTGTTGTGGATGTTCAGTGTTTTGTGGTGTTGTGGATGTTCAGTGTTTTGTGGTGTTGTGGATGTTCAGTGTTTTGTGGTTTCGTGGATGTTTTCTGGTGTTGTGGATGCACCACTCTTTTTTTCTGTTACCTCCAAGATGCTGGAACCTTCAGGATTATATGCCCTGTGTTATGATGAGACGGCCGGCTGTAATTTCGCCGGCGATTTGACATATATGTGGGGACCATGGTTACCATAGATGTGGGTAATGGGGCGTGTAAAAGAGGAAAGCTGTAAAAGTGTAAGCTGCCGAATTAATTATGGAAACTTAAGACGATGCTGTTCAATATGTGGGAAGGTTAATTACTTGGGCCAATATTCTCACTGCAAAGTTTGCCATACCATGAAAGTCCCTGTGTAAAGTCATCAGGACCTGTGTGTGATGAAAGGCTGTGAAGGTCACAGGTAATAGATAAAGAAGAGCAAGGCTGGGTGTATTTGCCCGGATCCAAGTGGATATTAGACATGTATATAACCAGGCTTGTATATGTCTGAGCTGGAAAACAGAAGTGAGGGAGGGGGTTGGAGGAAAGGATGTCTTGTCCCGGGCAACTCAGGCTAATGAAATCATGAGGCTTGTGAGTGGAATCCAAAAGCAGTGTTGTGGTGAGGGTCCGTGCCCCTTGCAGGAACCAGGGGGGGATTTGGGTCCGTGACCCTTGCAGGAACCAGGGGGGGATTTGGGTCCGTGCCCCTTGCAGGAACTAGGGGGGGACTTGGGTCCGTGCTCCTTGCAGGAACCAGGGGGGGATTTGGGTCCGTGCCCCTTGCAGGAACCAGGGGGGGATTTGGGTCCGTGCTCCTTGCAGGAACCATGGGGGGATTTGGGTCCGTGCTCCTTGCAGGAACCAGGGGGGATTTGGGTCCGTGCCCCTTGCAGGAACCAGGGGGGGATTTGAAATCTGCGGAGCGGAACAGAACAGTCGGGGGGGAAGATGGCCTTTTCTTTTGCTGTTTTCTTCCACCAATATTTCTCAACCCTGAGAGACTAGATTTGGAATTGACTCCAGTACTGAACCGTATGTGCATAAACATTTTAAACTGTGTTTTAACCCTTTCCAACCCTTTCTTCTAACCCTTTCCTTTCAACAAAAGAAACATGTATTTTACAGATTGTACATTTTTAAAAATGACATTGTGTCTTCTCTAAATCACAATGCTGTCTCTTTACATTTTGATAAGTAAATGGTAGTGTTATCTGCGTTAGTTTCTGACTCAGAGAGGCCTTACATTTTCGGAACGATTGTGGAACCTTTTGTATGTGGCAGATTACCATTGACCACATGTCAACTGGTCGATCCATCATAGATTGTCTCCAAGAAAAATGTGAGATTTGGCACTCTGTGTGACCCATGTTTATATTTCTCTCTGTGGATACACAGACCACACGCAGTTGTTTTTCGACTTGGTTGTCCTGATTTAGAGTTGAGCCGCAGCAAATAAACTAAATGTTGTTTGATCGCCGTCATTTCTTTCCACGATACTGTGGAATTTATTTTCATGGGTTGTTTCGAAAAATGAACGAGCCATATAGCATCATTTGACAAGTTTTACAACCTAATTATCTCTCTTCCCTTTTTAAATCTCATCGATTTCTGACCAGATAAAACCTATCCAAGAAAGCAATTTATAGTACTCATCCGACTGTTCATCCACTTCCTGTTTTTTCAACATCTCGTAGCTCTAAGACGACACAATACATCTGACACGCCGGCCGCAGCGACACCCTGATGCGGGATAGTCTACTGTTTGTGTGACATTTCAATCATGAACAGTGAGGAGAGCTTCGAGTCGCCCGTGTGTTTTATGCAGTAATTCCCACCGTGCTGCCTGCATGCTGGGCCCCAGAACCCCAGCATGCGCGGCTGGGCAAAGACAAATGTTGCGGCTCCTCTCTGTGTGCGCTCATGTGTGCCCAGGAGAACGGGGGGGGGGGGGGGGGGGTGATAGATGAGCTGGGTTTGGAGCGGGTGGTCCTTCCCCATAACGAGTCTTTATTTTCTCCTCCCTCTTCGACTCTTTCAGCCTTTAAAAGGCCATCTCGGTGTCACTCTGCTGGTCCCAGAGACCTCCATGCTGCCTCTCACTGCTGTCGCTTTCAGCTGGGCTGACGATGTAGTCCTAAAGTCAGCCTTAAGAGTGGAGGAATGATGTCAGACTGTGTGTTTTGGTATTGGTATGAGGACGATTTCTGCATTGAAGTCAGCTTCTTTAAGCCAACAGATTTCTTCATTTCTCTTCCTGTTTCAGTAATGAGACCCAGGGTTCATCGCTGGCAGCACTGACAGCCCCCCCTGATTTTGCCTGGATCCACTCTGACAAACGTTTGACAATACTATGTGTGCCTGGACTTAGATTTGAATAAGCCAATTGTGTTTACAATGTGAGTCACTGCTTTCACAAATACTGGAATAATAAAATAAAAAAAAAGATGCCTGAATTTCCTGAGCACAATGAGGGTACTTGACTGTGTTATCTCCAGTGTGCTGGTGTATTGACTTTGTAATATAAGCAGTGCAGAACAACATCAAGGCTAGAACATGGCTTTGGGCTTATATTATATTTTGCATTGAAGCAGTCAGTTACTTGGCTTTGATCTTCACTTCAGAAAAGACTGCCTGTCTGAATCTTTATCAAAGCAGTGAGTGACTTAGTGCTGGAGAGAATGACAGATTTATTGCTGAAAAATAGAGAGGTTTAATAGGGTCTTGTTTATGAGTGACGCTCATCGCTTTGTTCTTGATGTTTTTTGTGATAATCAAAATGAGCCCATTTGTTTTGAATAGTTTCACATTAATTCGATAATTACTTTTTTCCCTCCCAAGTAGCTGTTACCAGTTTTCCCAATTAGTCAACTCCCCATTAATGATTTAATGGAGAATATTATGACTGTTGAACACCAGACCTCCAGTTTTCCCTCCCAGCAGTTCGGCCTTGGTGTTCAGACCTGACATCACACACCGAGCTACTTTTAAAGGTACTTGCCTCATTGTAGATGGGCTCCATAAACGCTGCTGACAGAGGTATAACCGGCTTTCATAACTTCCCTCTCCTCCTAGCAGATGCTTCCTGCCTGACAGCTGTGAAGCTCTTATCGTTTGTCACTTCTCCCTGCCTGCCACAAACCTGGCAACCTTCCAGCAACCTGGCAACCCTCCAGCCTGGTCCCTAGTAAACTTGTGTAACTCTCACTGGAGTCTTAGGACACCTGTAGCTAATACAATCTTATGGTCAGGTAGCATGGGCAATGGGCCATTGCAAGCAGTCATGGACGGATCACGACATTAGGGTTTTAAAGGGTCATACAGTACACTGATGATGGTTAGGTTAAGCACAGGAAGAACATCATGTAATTGGTGTTTTTTTGTCCTGTGTGTTTCAGAAACCCCTCCCCGACATTACGCAAGCCAGATCAATGGTGCCGGAGTTTCTGCCACTTCATCGCTCAGTGAGTGAAGCATTTCCCCTGTCTCTTCTGCTTCTCCTGCTCTCTCTACCTGAACACCTCACCACACCAGACCTCACCTCACCTAACCACACCACAGCACACCTCATCTCACCACACCTCACCACACCTCACCACACCACAGCACACCTCACCTCACCACACCTCACCACACCTCACCACACCACAGCACACCTCACCACACCTCACCACACCTCACCACACCACAGCACACCTCACCACACCTCACCACACCACACCTCACCACACCTCACCACACCTCACCACACCACACCTCACCACACCACACCTCACCACACCTCACCACACCTCACCACACCTCACCTCACCACACCACAGCACACCTCATCTCACCACACCTCACCACACCTCACCACACCACACCACACCTCACCACACCACAGCACACCTCACCTCACCTCACCTCACCACACCTCACCACACCACACCACAGCACACCTCATCTCACCTCACCTCACCACACCACAGCACACCTCATCTCACCACACCACAGCACACCTCACCACACCTCACCACACCTCATCTCACCACACCTCACCTCACCACACCACAGCACACCTAATCTCACCACACCTCACCACACCACACCTCACCACACCACACCTCACCTCACCACACCACACCTCACCACACCTCACCACACCACACCTCACCACACCACACCACAGCACAGCACACCTCACCACACCACACCTCACCACACCACAGCACACCTCACCACACCACACCAGACCTCACCAGATCTCACCACACCTCACCTCACCAGATCTCACCAGATCTCACCACACCTCACCTCACCAGATCTCACCTCCCCACAGCACACTACAGCACATCACACCACTCGCTGGCTTTGAATGGCTATAATGAGTAGTGTGACTGTTGTTTAACACCATATTGTGACATGGTTCCATTCACCTGATTTATATTATAATACTTAATAATCTATTTGAAAATATGATAGTGATCATAAACCAGCTGTTTTCAGTTCTGCTTTTGATGGATGTAGCTCATTATTGACATGAGAATCGCTTATGCATTTGTTACCTGGTAACCTCTGATGATTGGGAATCGGGGAATTGACGTTATGTCAAAACTAGATGATATCAGTATGTTTTCACAGTCTGCACCCTTTTTCTATTTGTGTAAATCTGCCACAGAGGGAGAAAACTAATTCTACTGAATGACCAGTTCTATCTGTGTCCTAATTTAGTCATCACATCCTCTGGTGTGCAGAAAGACATAATGTCAACGTTTGCCCTTAATGCAGTCTCCTAATATACGACCTTAATATCTAACCTGAAGAGATGCGGTGATGGAGTTGAGGCAAGGTGTAAATGGGAGCCAGAATTCAATTTATCTGGAAGGTTATTTGTGGGTTGTGGATTTCTGTTTTCCTTTTTGTATTATTATTTCAGTAGTAAAAAAAAGAAGAGTAAATGGAATAGGAATGACTATTAATTCATTTTTGAGTATTGAGAACAATAAAAAGGCATATGTGAAGCGGAACCAGGAAGGAGTTGAATCTTCTTGTTTATTTGTGTGACTCGTGCGTTTTTCAAAGCACCAGGGTCTGTCGTTGATTAATCAAAAACAGCACTTATATCTTCTAGTTATCTCGGAGTGCGTTCCCTGTCATAAACATACAAACTGTTAGGTATGGGATTGGGTTTATTTAATCCCATTGGTTGCGGTTTCTTAATAATGTTCTAATACAAGCCTTTTCTGAGTCTTTTGATGAATGTTAAAATACATTTTCTTTAAATCACACATCCATTACCACCACGCTTTTCTCTCTGCAAACACACATCATAATAGGGCTACTATAGATGTTAAAACTGCTATATTTGATTAAAGATACATTTTATTAATGCACCCTATACTGTAAGATTGTAGTGCTTTTCATTGGATTTGATTTGGATTGTGCCCACTGTAATGTGAGGTAATGGATTGTGTGATAAGAGATCAGAAATAATCTCCTCAAACAAAGCCCACAAGGGTACAATGCAGGGAGGGTGGACAATGTTATCAGGCAATGCAGGCTGTTTGTGACGCCTCTTCAGTTCTCTGCCAGACCTGTGTGTGCGTGTGTGTGTGTATGTAAGGAATGTGTTTGTGAACGTGTGTGTGAGTGAGCGTATGTGTGTGTGCGTGTGTGTGTGTTTGAACAGGGGTCGACTCTCGTGGGTAATGAAAGCATCACCAGTGTCTCAGGCAGCCAGAGAGCTGCTGCCTTTTGTGACGAAGTGGCCTGTGCTTAGCATAGCACCCACACAGCACCGCTAATGGGTGCAACCTCTGCTTAATGTTCTGACACTAATGAATTCTGGGAATGAATTTTCACAACAGAACAAAGCAGATAGGGAGCGTGGCCAGAGCGTTTTATTAGAGCGCGGAAAGGGCTAGCTATGTTAGAGCTGTTTGGCTGTCTTATCTCAGGGCTGCTTGCAGTTTGTATTGCAGTGCTCCCAAACAGACAAACATGACCAGGCACTTGGGAGTTTAGAGGAATTGTACAATGAGACCAGTCACGTATTGTCTACCTGTTGTCTGACCAGGATGTGAATGCCTTTCGCGTCAAATTACATGAAACATATTATGTTTATCTTTACTTTGCATGTTAGCATGTTGGACATGTTGGTTCTACTTTACACGGATATTGCTACTCTACGTCCCTACGATGTCACGAGAACAACACTGGGTTGTGTCTTCTCATCTCAGATGTGATGGATTTAAATCAGTCCCCCATGTGACTGCATGTGTGTCAGGATGACAGACTACATGCTGGGGGTAAACACTGCACGGTGCAGATAGGGGGCAGGGACTTCCCTCCCAAACACGGGGGCCATGGTGATGGTGACCATGTGGTCCAGAGGAGGGGAGGGGGGAGAGAGGCGATCAGTGCCCCAGACTCAGACACTCTGGAGCGGATCCCTGCCTCGGCATCCTCCCTGTACCGAGACGATCCCTGGAGGAAGCAGCTTTGCAAAATGCTCAGGTGACTGTTTGTCGTTTGTCCCGGCGTCTTCAGCTGTAGACGTCCACAGAGACTATAGGAAAAGATCAGCTGGATGGAGATGATCTGTCATCATCAGGCGCCGGGTCCATGCCGGGGAGGTTACCGCACCGACAGTGTGTTTGCTGTCTCTGTGAGGGTGTATACATTTGTGGTGACCGTGTGTGTGTGTTTGTTGTCTCCCCCCACCCCCCACCCCCGCTGCGCAGGTGCTTGATAAAGGATTTTGAGACGCGCCCGTCCGTGACCCACCTGCTGGAGCACCCCTTCATCAAGCAGGCCCACGGCAAGGAGCTCCCCCTGGGCCAGCAGCTCTCCAGCCTCCTGCGCCAGCAGCAGGAAGCTCAGAAGAGCTGCAAAACCAAGACCAAGTAAGCCATGGAAGCCCGTCGGCTCACATGCTGAGATCTGACCGATATCCCGGTCTGCTTGTGTTGTTGAACTACTTTATTACTGCTAAATTATTTTATTTTTTTGTCAGGTTCTCTTTGGTTGGCAAAGAGTAGGGTGAAGTAGTGAGCAAGGGGAGTGATTGGATGAACCGATCAAATGAGATTTCTCACCAGTAGGGGTCAGAGTCTAATCTCCTAAAACAGTAGCGTCGCTCCAGCAGCCACACAGCAGCCATGAGGCCCGGCCTGAGTGGCGATGGAGAGAGTGTGATTAAGGGAGGTTAGGGGAGGGAGACTCATTTGGGAGGAGGGATTGTGCCGGAATTGTGCTGACTAACCTTTAGATGAATCAAAGCTTTGTGCTTGGTGCCCATGCATCCACTAACCATCCTGATGAGCAGAGTAAAACTGAGCTCTGCTGCCCGGGGTGAAGCAGTAAGGGGGGGGGGAAACGCTGTGGAAGATTGATCAACTTGTGGAAAGACGTAGTCTAATGCTAAATGGCGGAACGTTTGCCAGTTATTCCGGGATGGTGTCCTAATGACCGCTCAGCACTGGACATTCTTAAATGCACTAGCTAGGAATTGGTCTTAATGGACCTATATATGGATGGATGTATATTTAAAGTCCATTTAAATATAAATAAGATCATAATAAATAATGATATAAAAGAAAACAATATCTCAGGGCCACCATGTGAGTTCTATTCCACATTGTGGTGAGATTAGTGAGATTGTTTTTTAAGCCTTCCCTCTGGCTTCTATGGGACTACTTTCCCTGGTATCTGAAAACTTGCTCCAGAACACCAGCCCTGCCCCCTGCCAGCCCCCCCCCCCCCCCCCCCCCCTCCCTTGTGTGTGTGTGTGTGGCGCGCCAGTGATTGTAGTCCCTTGCCCCCCCGTTCACAGTGAAAGTGTATAACTAGATTAGGAGCTTGAGGAGACAGAAGGTGATCTTAGAGTTCTGGTCTCACCCCAGCCAGGACTCAGACTCGGAGGGTTTAGAGCAGGGGTACTCAATTAGACTCAATTAGAATTAGAAGGTCCACTAACCAAATTTGTATTCAGTCCAGGGTCCGGAACAATTATGGTTTATTTTTCTGGCCCTTACCTCAGAGTTCTGGGGGTTATTTTGTTCAAAGTGTCCATGCTTTGTGTCATAGTGACCATAGCAGCGGGAACGTAGGCTATTTTATCAGTTAAAATGGAAACGTTCCGTCAAAATGAATTAATTCCATAATAATATATCGGTTATAGGTCCGGGTCCGGATAGGGAACCGCCTGGGTCCGGACCCGGGCCGCGGTCCGCCAATTAGTGACCCCTGGTTTAGAGCATGTGTGTCAAACTCAAGGCTCCGTCGGCCAAATCCGGCCCCTTGCACATTTTTATCTGGCTTGCATATCAATTTCGGTTCTTTACACATTTTGGCCCTCCGAGTTGTAGCTAGCCTAGCTGTGGTGTGCAGAGAGACACCAAGCCAGACAGCTGCAAACCTGCAAGCTATCTAACAGAACGACACAAAGGAGAAGAGGCCGACGATTTAAAGAGGGAGGGAGACTGAGTTCCGAGTGTCTAGAGAAGCCCGTGAGTCGTATTTACATTTAGCTATTTAGCAGACGCTCTTATCCAGAGCGACTTACAGTAGGTACAGGGACATTCCCCCCGAGGCTATAATTTGCATTGTCATTTTGAAACCACAAACAAAAGAGAGATTGATCCATGGAAACGGAACACGGAGGCTTCAGGAAGTGGTGGACCTGGAGAGAGGCACGCGGCCACGGCAGAATGTGTTTATTGGAGGCAAATCTCAAAGCGATGAAAGGCAGGTTTCATCACAGCAGAGGAAAAGGACAGATCAGGGAGGTCATTCACAGAGGGAGGTTTTCAGAAAAACGGTACGCATACTGTGACGACGAATGCAAAATGTCAGTCTTGCTAGAAATCCTGCATTCTTGGGTATGATCCGGACCAGAGTGTATGTGACAAGGCTATATGGGACGTGTGTAAGAGAGTGTATGTGACAAGGCTATATGGGACGTGTGTATGAGAGTGTATGTGACAAGGCTATATGGGACGTGTGTATGAGAGTGTATGTGAGAAGGCTATATGGGACGTGTGTAAGAGAGTGAAGTGGCGAGTATTTCCTGCCGTGCAGCCTCCAGTGACGCGCGGTGACAGGGACGACTTCGGAGATGTGTCCCCTGTGGACTCACTGTTGGGTTTCTGCTCAGAATAGGAAATGAAGGGGAACACAGACGAGGTTAAAAATGCACGTGGCCCAGGGTGAATCTGGTCTCCTGTTCTTCCTCTCATATGATCGATTATTTATTGCCATGGAATATAGATAGACTTTGAGAATCCGATACTGCCGCTGTTGCTTGTGAGTGTTAGGCTTAGTTAGGTCACGGGAAGTTTTGTGATCTTGAATGTGTTTCTGTGGTACGGACAGCAGAGTTCTATCGAACTGACTAAAATTGTTGTTACTCAATAGTCTAGTCTGTTGACACACAAACACATACATTTACATTTAGTCATTTATCAGACGCTCTTACCCAGAGCGACTTACAGTAAGTACAGGGACATTCCCCTGAGGCAAGTAGGGTGAAGTGCCTTGCCTAAGGACACAACGTCATTTGGCACAGCCAGGATTCGAACCAACAACCTTCTGATTAATAGCCGACTCCCTAACCGCTCAGCCATCTGACATACAGCCACACACACATACACACACACACACACACTTTGTCTCTAGGCCCCCTGGGAGTGTGCTCGGCCCCGGGGAGCAGCTGCCAGCGTGTTGACCCCCCCAGCGGGCCCCTGCAGAGTGAGAGGTCAAGCCCAGATGAAGTGCGATCACAGCTTGTGATCATGAGGGGCCTCCCCCGAGGGCCTCACCATGGAAACGACACATTATCACCCCCCCCCCACCCCCATTTGTCTGCATCCACCGTTCATCTGGATGCTTCCCAAGTCTTCCGTTTCTGCTTGGCTTCACGCAGGCATGAGAGGATCAATACTCGCAAGACCCTCATCATAGAGAGTTCCCCCGACGACGACCTCGTCAACCTGGAGGTTCTAGACGAGGTAACGCACGTTCAGTCACTCCGTAGTTTGACCCAGTGCACAACGTGTCAGCAGGTGTACAGTACAGCCGCTGTAGTGCACAACGTGTCAGCAGGTGTACAGTACAGCCGCTGTAGTGCACAACGTGTCAGCAGGTGTACAGTACAGCTGCTGTCTCTGACCCACCCCGCTAGGAAACCATCATCACGCACCTCCACAGGAGGTACGACGAACTCCAGATATACACCTACGTTGGAGACATCCTCATCGCCCTCAACCCTTTCCAGAACCTAAGCATCTACTCCCCGCAGGTTTGTTTGTCATCGTCACAGGGTGACAGGGTGACATTGTGTGCCAGTCCTGCGTTGTGACGGGTGAAGCGCCACGGTAGCAGGTTTCTCTTTGCGTCCTCAGTTCTCCAAGCTGTACCACGGGGCCAAGCGCGCCGACCACCCTCCACACATCTTCGCCTCGGCTGACGCCGCGTACCAGGGCATGGTGACCTTCAGCAAGGACCAGGTAGGGAGGGGAGGGAGAGCTGCGTACCAGGGCATGGTGACCTTCAGCAGGGACCAGGTGGGGAGGGAGAGCTGCGTACCAGGGCATGGTGACCTTCAGCAGGGACCAGGTGGGGAGGGACAGCTGTGTACCAGGGCATGGTGACCTTCAGCAGGGACCAGGTGGGGAGGGACAGCTGTGTACCAGGGCATGGTGACCTTCAGCAAGGACCAGGTAGGGAGGGAGAACGTTACTATGTGGGGGCTACACCCGTTGTACAGACTGTTGTACAGCTCCTGATCATGGTAGACGATGTGTCGTATTCTGTGTGTAGTATCAATAAAGTGCTATTCTACTCTGCTCTCCTCTACTTTACTCTGCTCTGCTTTATTCTGCTCTACTCTATTCCAATCTGCTCTGCTCTACTCTGATGTATTCTGCTCTACTCTGCTCTACTCTACTCTATTCTACTATATTCTACTCTGATGTATTCATTCAGACATTTACATTTAGTCATTTAGCAGACGCTCTTATCCAGAGCGACTTACAGTAAGAACAGGGACATTCCCCCCGAGGCAAGTAGGGTGAAGTGCCTTTCCCAAGGACACAACGTCATTTTGCACAGCCAGAATCAAACCGCCAACCTTCTGTCTAATAGCCCGATTCCATAACCGCTCAGCCATCTGACCCCCATTCTGCTCTACTCTACTCTGATGTGTTCTGCTCTACTCTGATGTATTCTGCTCTACTCTGATGTGTTCTGCTCTACTCTGATGTGTTCTGCTCTACTCTGATGTGTTCTGCTCTACTCTGATGTGTTCTGCTCTACTCTGATGTGTTCTGCTCTACTCTGATGTGTTCTGCTCTACTCTGATGTGTTCTGCTCTACTCTGATGTGTTCTGCTCTACTCTGATGTGTTCTGCTCTACTCCCTTGTGGGTTAGTGTATCATCATCAGTGGGGAGAGTGGAGCAGGGAAGACAGAGAGCGCCCACTTGATTGTCCAGCATCTCACCTTCCTGGGGAAGGTACATCACTGCTCACAGACAGGCCCAGCCTCACAGTCCCTCTCCGAGGTTTGTTTACAGCGCTGAGCTACGTGGATCGACGGGCCGTCTGACAGATGACCTGTGATCGCAGGCTAACAACCGGATGCTGAGAGAGAAGATCCTGCAGGTGAATCCCCTAGTGGAGGCTTTCGGGAACGCGTGCACCGCCATTAACGACAACTCCAGCCGCTTTGGCAAGTACCTGGAGATGAAGTTCACCCCCTCCGGAGCCGTCATGGGGGCCAAGATCTCCGAGTACCTCCTGGAGAAATCCCGAGTCATCAAACAGGCCACGTGAGTGAGGCTAGCTCCAGCACCCCTCCCCAGGCCACGTGAGTGAGGCTAGCTCCAGCACCCCTCCCCAGGCCACGTGAGTGAGGCTAGCTCCAGCACCCCTCCCCAGGCCACGTGAGTGAGGCTAGCTCCAGCACCCCTCCCCAGGCCACGTGAGTGAGGCTAGCTCCAGCACCCCTCCCCAGGCCACGTGAGTGAGGCTAGCTCCAGCACCCCTCCCCAGGCCACGTGAGTGAGGCTAGCTCCAGCACCCCTCCCCAGGCCACGTGAGTGAGGCTAGCTCCAGCACCCCTCCCCAGGCCACGTGAGTGAGGCTAGCTCCAGCACCCCTCCCCAGGCCACGTGAGTGAGGCTAGCTCCAGCACCCCTCCCCAGGCCACGTGAGTGAGGCTAGCTCCAGCACCCCTCCCCAGGCCACGTGAGTGAGGCTAGCTCCAGCACCCCTCCCCAGGCCACGTGAGTGAGGCTAGCTCCAGCACCCCTCCCCAGGCCACGTGAGTGAGGCTAGCTCCAGCACCCCTCCCCAGGCCACGTGAGTGAGGCTAGCTCCAGCACCCCTCCCCAGGCCACGTGAGTGAGGCTAGCTCCAGCACCCCTCCCCAGGCCACGTGAGTGAGGCTAGCTCCAGCACCCCTCCCCAGGCCACGTGAGTGAGGCTAGCTCCAGCACCCCTCCCCAGGCCACGTGAGTGAGGCTAGCTCCAGCACCCCTCCCCAGGCCACGTGAGTGAGGCTAGCTCCAGCACCCCTCCCCAGGCCACGTGAGTGAGGCTAGCTCCAGCACCCCTCCCCAGGCCACGTGAGTGAGGCTAGCTCCAGCACCCCTCCCCAGGCCACGTGAGTGAGGCTAGCTCCAGCACCCCTCCCCAGGCCACGTGAGTGAGGCTAGCTCCAGCACCCCTCCCCAGGCCACGTGAGTGAGGCTAGCTCCAGCACCCCTCCCCAGGCCACGTGAGTGAGGCTAGCTCCAGCACCCCTCCCCAGGCCACGTGAGTGAGGCTAGCTCCAGCACCCCTCCCCAGGCCACGTGAGTGAGGCTAGCTCCAGCACCCCTCCCCAGGCCACGTGAGTGAGGCTAGCTCCAGCACCCCTCCCCAGGCCACGTGAGTGAGGCTAGCTCCAGCACCCCTCCCCAGGCCACGTGAGTGAGGCTAGCTCCAGCACCCCTCCCCAGGCCACGTGAGTGAGGCTAGCTCCAGCACCCCTCCCCAGGCCACGTGAGTGAGGCTATCTCCAGCACCCCTCGTGGTCCTCCCCAGGCCACGTGAGTGAGGCTAGCTCCAGCACCCCTCGTGGTCCTCCCCAGGCCACGTGAGTGAGGCTAGCTCCAGCACCCCTCGTGGTCCTCCCCAGGCCACGTGAGTGAGGCTAGCTCCAGCACCCCTCGTGGTCCTCCCCAGGCCACGTGAGTGAGGCTAGCTCCAGCACCCCTCGTGGTCAGGCCACGTGAGTGAGGCTAGCTCCAGCACCCCTCGTGGTCCTCCCCAGGCCACGTGAGTGAGGCTAGCTCCAGCACCCCTCGTGGTCCTCCCCAGCACACTTACTCTTTGACCGTACTATAACTCACAGTTCTTCTTTTGTTTGACCCAAAGCGGGGAGAAAAACTTCCACATATTTTACTACATCTATGCTGGGCTGTACCACCAAGGCAAACTGAAGCACTACAGCCTGCCTGACAGGAAGCCCCCCAGGTGAGCACGCCTGAGAGGGCGCCCCCTGCTGCCCCGAGGGCTCTTAACACCTGCTCGACCTGAAGCAGGTCTCAGTGAGGATCTCTGTGTCCCAGGTACATCAATAACGAGCATGGCCGGGCGATGCAGGACATCGTGTCCAACAAGCTGTACCAGGAGCAGTTTGACGCCATTCAGGACTGCTTCCGCATCATCGGCTTCACAGACGAGGTCACAGAAGCTTCCGGCTCATCTGAAACACTGCCCTCCTTACATTTCATAAATTCAACAAATTCAACTGGAATTGTCCACGCACTTTTGAATGTCGATCCTTGTCTTGACATGGCGCTATTTTTTTTCTCCCTCCTTGTTTTTTTTGTTGTTGTAGGAGGTGAACTCGGTGTACAGGATTCTCTGTGCCATTTTAAATACAGGAAACATTGAATTCGCTGCCATCACATCCCAACACCAGACAGATAAGAGCGAAGTGCCGAACCCTGAACCCCTGGAGAACGGTGAGGCCTCTGTTCAGCTGGCAACCTTTCTAGTGTCTCCAAACTGGAACGGAAGGATTGTCATTGAAAAGTCAAAATCTCCCATATATGCTGGTTCAGTCAGAGAATATAGTATCAGAAGAATGAATCTCTGATCAGAGTGAAACAGGGTTTCACCGCAGTACAGATGTTGTGGATTAGCTGTTATGAGCGAAATGAGATTCATCCATCACCGTCTGCCTCAGCGGCGGCGCTCCTGAGCATCGGCCCCGAGGAGCTGCAGGAGGCCCTGACCTCGCACTGCGTGGTGACCCGGGGCGAGACCATCATCCGCACCAACACGGTGGACAAGGCCACCGACGTGCGGGACGCCATGTCCAAGGCCCTGTACGGACGGCTGTTCAGCTGGATAGTCAACCGCATCAACGCCCTCCTCCAGCCCGACACCAACATCTGGTGAGCACGCACGCCGCCCCGCCCGGTGCCTCCCTCTGTCCTTGGGACGCAGAGCTCCCCTCACTAGTTTTGTACGATCTGTGAAGCTTCGTGTGACCTTTACCTCAAGTCTGTGTAGAGCAGTGCACCCTGGGTGTGGAATATTAATGGACAAGCACAAGGAGGGAAAAGAACCGCAAAAGAAGTTTTAATAAATTTTTGATACCGAGTTGCGTGCCAAGAAAATAATATTCAGATGATTAAAAAGACTTCAGAGAGACTGTAAAGGGTTGTTCATTGATCCGTGAGAATTCCCTGATAAATGCGAGCGTAGACTGTCAGAGAATCGTCTGACTGTCTCTATCAGAGCTGCGTGCGGCCCACTGTGCCTGTCTAAACTACAATCATCTCTCTCCTCTCTCTTATTGCCATTAATAACCTGTTAACCCAGTCTGAAGGTGACCTCTAAGACGTGCGGCTCTGTGTGCAGACAGTGGAACTGGCAAATAACAGAGAAGTGGTGATGCTGTAGCGCTGGGGTCCGAACTCTGCACTTAGTCTGAAAGACAGTTTTTTCGTTTACATAACTGTTACAAAAAGAGTTGCATTTGTTGATGAATTTAGAGTATTTTCTGGATCCAAAATAAGTTTTATTTAAAGTGAATTTCTCTACTAAAGTAGAATAGGCCATTATAATTATTCTATTCTGTATTCCAGATATTCTTTCTATTTGGGTTGAACTTGGTTTATCATGAAAATTTGATCAGCTCTTGTGGTTGCTTGGGATTTACTCACAGAAAAATAAGTGTGTGTGTCCCCTTTTTCTCCTTTGAAGTGCCGCGGAAAGTGGAATGAATGTGGGAATCTTGGACATCTTTGGATTTGAGAACTTCAAGAAAAACTCCTTTGAGCAGCTGTGCATCAACATTGCCAACGAACAGATTCAGTTTTACTTCAACCAGCATATCTTTGCCCTTGAGCAGGTGGGTGTTTAGAAGGGCTGGGTTATTGAAGATGAATTGCCTCTTGAACTCAGAGTAGGAGGGCAGTCCATTACATAGCAATGAACACATTTACACAACAATAGCCTTACATGCCCTTTTGTTGCACTGCATAATGGGGATCTTTTTTCTCTACCATTGTTAACAAAAAAGCCTCTTGATATTCTAAGCCTTGTTAATTTTCAATCATTGTTTACTAAAAGCGTCTCAATATTCTAAGCCTGGATAATTAATCACATTTCTGGTGGCTAAAATACTATAATTCATTATATTTTACTCCTGCTCTAGCTGCACATTGACATTGAAATGATTTTGCCTTCCACACTCTGGAAATCATTTTCTTAATTGATTTATTGAAGTTGTTTACTCTGAAGAAGCTCTTCATTTTCCTTGACGTCATGTTACAGACATGACTCAAAGGCTGTTTTTGCTGTAATGTGTTTTGTCTTAATGTGCCTTCCAGCCTTCTCAGAAATCCTGTTATTATTATGAGCTGGCCTTCATTAGCTTACTAACATCAAATAACTTAAGAGGTGAACGTGGCCAATGTCTTTTGTCGTCTACGTATCCAGGAATATCTTTAGGCCGTACTATAGTACCTCATATATCAAGTCCTCTTCATGTTAGTGTCTCTCTCTGGAACCTTAGTAGTGAACTTGCCTCTATGGGTTCTCGTGATACAGACATATTAGCTGCCTTCGATAAAGGGTTAGTGCTTAGCGGGAAAGGGATTTTTTTGTAAAAGGAATATGGCTTCCATCCAGTGGTACACAGAAGCTTATTATTCCAAGTTAATCACTTAAACATGAGCCATGTTTAGATCCATTGGTTCCGCTTTATTAGTCAAATATATATTTAAAAGAACTTTTTGATCTGAATTAAGCAGATGCAATAATATGATATGACTCTGGGTTATTTGCAAATTGAAATAAATTATAGATTAGTAAGTGGCTCTATTTGTTATTTCCGAAAAGGCTCTGTATAATACATACAGCGACAGCCTCTTATTATAAACCTCAGTCACAGAATTGGAACTCTCTGCACATGCAGCTGAGGCACCAGTACTGGTGCCTCCCAAACACCCACACATCACATTCAGCACACTGTTTAAGTGGGTTATTTAGGGAAATCATTAACTGAAGGTTGTTCTACATTCGCGGGCTCTAATTAGATGGAGTACCAGAGCGAGGGAGTGGATGCCAGCCTGGTGGAGTACGAGGACAACAGGCCCATCCTGGACATGTTCCTCCAGAAGCCCATGGGCCTGCTGTCTCTGCTGGACGAGGAGAGCCGCTTCCCCCAGGCCACAGACCAGACCTTAGTGGGTAAGAGTCACTGACCAGACCTTAGTGGGTAAGAGTCACTGACCAGACCTTAGTGGGTAAGAGTCACTGACCAGACCTTAGTGGGTAAGAGTCACTGACCAGACCTTAGTGGGTAAGAGTCACTGACCAGACCTTAGTGGGTAAGAGTCACTGACCAGACCTTAGTGGGTAAGAGTCACTGACCAGACCTTAGTGGGTAAGAGTCACTGACCAGACCTTAGTGGGTAAGAGCCACTGACCAGACCTTAGTGGGTAAGAGCCACTGACCAGACCTTAGTGGGTAAGAGTCACTGACCAGACCTTAGTGGGTAAGAGTCACTGACCAGACCTTAGTGGGTAAGAGTCACTGACCAGACCTTAGTGGGTAAGAGTCACTGACCAGACCTTAGTGGGTAAGAGTCACTGACCAGACCTTAGTGGGTAAGAGTCACTGACCAGACCTTAGTGGGTAAGAGTCACTGACCAGACCTTAGTGGGAACCCATGGTCCTCTTTCTACCAGGACGGATGTGTTTACACCTGTGTGGAAGAAAGTCCTTTAAGTTGGATGTGTTATAATGCATCCTCATGTATTCTGCTGTACTTGGGGCGTGTGTTATAATGCATCCTCACGTATTCTGCTGTACTTGGGGCGCCCCTGTGGCTCACCAGGTAGAGGACAAGGACAAGGTTTTACCGTAGCGGCCCGGGTTCGATTCCACCCCGGGCCCTTTGCTGCATGTCATCCCCTCCTCTCTCTGCCTGCGCTCCCTGTCTTTCTCAAACTGTCATTATAAAGAAAGCAGAAAACGCTTCCCCAAAATCCTGCTAAACTAAATGTTTCCTCCTAGTCCAGGAACAGGTCTTGACATCCTCTTTAAAGTGTTGTTTAAAGTATGAAGGGCCTGTTAAGCAGCACAGTTAAAACTTCCAAATGTGTCCTCTCTTCTGTCCAGATAAATTTGAGGACAATCTGCGCTACAAGTACTTCTGGAGACCGAAGCGTCTGGAGCTTTGCTTTGGCATTCAGCACTACGCGGGAAAGGTACAGTATCGTAGCGCTATTAGGTTTTCTATTTATAAGATGAATCACCCGTGAGGAGATCAAACCGAATGACCATCGATGATACATTTTTGTGATAAATCAGTGATGCATTTAAAAGAGTGCTGAGCATAAGTCCGGCGGATTCCAAGTCGCTGACTAAATGACTGTGTGTGTGCAGGTCTTGTACAACGTCAACGGCTTCCTGGAGAAGAACCGAGACACGCTCCCGGCAGACATCGTGGTGCTCCTGAGAACCTCAGAGAACAAGCTTCTGCAGCAGCTGTTCTCCAGCCCCCTGACCAAAACCGGTGAGAATGTTCCCCAGGTCATCTTCTGGATGCTTGTTAGATGCAAATGTGTTCATAAAAATCCCCCCCAAAAATATAGGACATGTGTATAGTAACAACGTGTCTACTCTAGGGAGTCAGGTTGCTGAGCGGTTAGGGAATCGGGCTAGTAATCAGAAGGTTGCTGGTTCGATCCCTGGCTCTGCAAAATGACGTTGTGTCCTTGGGCAAGGCACTTCACCCTACTTGCCTCGGGGGGAATGTCCCTGTACTTACTGTAAGTCGCTCTGGATAAGAGCGTCTGCTAAATGACTAAATGTAAATGTACTCTAAACGAGTATTAAGGAGTGTTATTTTAGCACTGCCATCATTCCTAAAACAACTCGAATGCAGTTCACTGGAAACTTTGATCATTTCTCTACACTGAGTAGCAGCCTCCTGGCCAGACATGGCGGTCTGAGAGTGTGTGTGCCTGCTGTTGTTCACTGCTCCATGAATGTTCAGGTAAGTCGGTTTCTTAAAGACTCCTCTGAAGGGGCTGGTGTGGTCCCCCTCCACGCGGAGCCTCTCCTCTCTCTGGGAGATAAGTCTGCCGTCTCCCATTATCTCCTCCGAGGCTCAGCTCTCAGCGCAGGGCTCTGTTTTTATTTTCACTAAGCTGTCCCCCTTGGTTTCCCGCCGCTCTCTGCTATCTGCAGATTGGGGGTGCAGCGGGATATTTCCGTGATAAGGTTTCTAAATACCCAGGGGATGAATAGACGCTATTTAGAGATCACAATAGCGAGTGTTCCTCAGTCTCTTCCTGGCTGGGTGCAGTAGGAGATGAGGGGGATGTTCTCGCCATCAGCCCAGGCTGGGGCCTCGTGGTCACTTGATTTAGCGGGAGTGCTAATGCATGGGTTCAGTTGTGAGCCCCCCCCCCAAGCAAAGCTGTATTATGTTCTCCTGGATTCAATTTTTCTTTGCCTTTGGGTAAATGGCTGATTTAAGTTGTGGTTTATAAAATAGCAAAAAAACACACCTGGGTTTAGTCTGTAGTAAAAAATCCTTGTGTCTGCGTCCCTGAGAGAGAAGTTGGGAGGTGAGCTGTTCAACACCTTCCATGCAGCGTACAGAGAAGTTGGGAGGTGAGCTGTTCGAGGAATCCAGCAGGTTTAATAGCGAAATCAATTCTATTAGCAGAGGTGTGGAATGAGCTGCACTTTGGTGCCCAGATAATTGAACGGGGACAGAAATGTGATCTCCCATTTACTGTCGTGTCAATTAAGGCCTAAAAGCTCCTCAAATTCTGCTTGTGTTGCATCCTAGTCGAGTACGTAAACTCACTTGCAGACCAGTTCCTTTTGGTCCTGTGCACTAGGTTGGGATTGCGATTATTATTTTGAATTTGGGGGCTTTTTTTAGCGAGTGAAAGTGGAATGCATCACCAGAGTGAGACGCCAGTCACGGGGAGACTCGGTGATGTGGAGCGCGTAGCAATCGATTTCTCCTTCTATTCTTTATTTTTTCCTCTCTTTGTCTTGTTCTCTCTGTCTCTCTGAGTTGAGGTTGTGTCCTCAGGATCCTCTCCGTCGACCTCCATCATCCTCCAGAGCCAGAGGTCCCATCTTCCTCTGACAGTCCATGAAAATAGAGATAATCAAACCAGATAGCGCCTCCAAGACACTGCTGCTCCTTATCAAGTTGGAAAAGCTTGAGTTCTCTTTTAAGTGAGAAGTAGCATATGAGAATTATAATTCTATTCTTCGGGGTAAAATCCGGGGCAATTTAATTTGCATTTTAGTTCATATTATAGATTCCCCGTTATCTGTGAAATTACAACTATCTGCTGGATCTGATCTGAATCTTTTGCACTCTGGTGGTTTCATCTTGCAGAGTGATGTGACTTCATGTCACCACTAGGGGTCCCCCTTGCAGATGCACAGTGTTGTGGCGTGAGAGCCTAATGTTGGATCTGAGACCAGACATCACTAGCACAGTTCAGATACTTTATATCGGTGTTATGAAATGTGTGTATGAACATACAGTCAGAGACTTAGTCGATACTGCCCTCCACCCCGTACTGTGAAAAGTTTATACTCTGAACAGTCTCAAGATTCAAGTTGTACAGTAGATTCCAAGCATTGGACAGCAACTGCTTACAAATCACGTTGACCTAAGTTGTATTATGTCTCTGTTGTAGTATTTATTATTAACAGAGTGAGTAAGGATTCTTCACGCCGCGTTGTCTTGAGAACAGTGTGTAGCTGAGAGCCTCCCCAGCCTCCCAGCCCCCACAGCCTCCCCAGCCCCCACAGCCTCCCCAGCCCCCACAGCCTCACCAGCCTCCCCAGCCTCCCAGCCCCCCCACCCCCCTCGCCCTCACAGCCCCCCCAGCCTCCCAGCCCCCCAACTCGTGAGGAGAAGAGGTGCTTGAGCCTTGTAGAGTCTTGGACCTGGAGGCTTGGACATGTGGTGCTGTTTTGTCAGAGGAAATGGCATGTATTTGCATGGACAAATTTCTCTGAGCCAGGGTCTTTCCCAGATCAGTCAGACCCCGGTGTTTGAACTGGCAGGGCTGAGTGGTGGAGGCCAGGAGGGGCTGGCCAGCCCGTGGTCACCCTGTGGGCTAGTTCCTGGGCCTGGTTGGCTAGTCCCTGGGCCTGGTGGGCTTGTCCCTAGTCCTGGCTACTTATCACAGCCAGCCCACTTTCAGAGAACACTGCAAGAATCCTTGCACACTTACAGTATAGTCTATACATGGCTTCATGTGGAATCAGAAGTTAGGATTAGAGCCCGACCGATAAAGGATTTTTAAGGCCGATACCGATACAAATATTTGGTGATTTAAAAATCTGATATTCCGATATCGGCCGATATAAAAATAAAAAAAAAATAAAATCCAGAAACGCGTAACAAAACAAACTGATTTATCTTACAGTAGTTATTTGTAGTTTACATTTAGTCACTTTTAGCAGAAGTTCTTATCCAGAGCGATTAAGTACAGGGACATTCCCCGAGGCAAGTAGGGTTAAGTGCCTTCCCAAGGACACAACGTCATTTGACATGGCCGGGAATCGAACCAGCAACCTTCTGATTAATAGCCCGATTCCCTAACTGCTCAGCCGTCTGACTCCTGTTATTATTTCCTCACTAAAATAATATGTTAATGCAGTTTCTGATATTTTTTTTTTTATAAAAATACAAACTTAAGATATGAAGTCTTAAAAAAAAAAAAAAACACATTAATATTCATTTATCGGCCATTATAAATGCCGATACCGATAGTTTGGAAAATGCCCAATATCGGCCGATAATATCGGCCCGCCGATATATCGGTCGGGCTCTAGTTTGGATACTTTCAGTTTTGGGTTTGAACCATGCAAACAGCCACCCTTCACACACAGTACTAGCAACTTCCTGCATTTTCACTGGTGAAGCAATACATTCTGTTTATCTTTGAGTTTTTTTGCAGTATACGAAAAGCCAGTTATGTATAGGAAAACAGAACTGTAATATTGGCCTTGCTGATGGCTGTATGCAGGCTTCTGTACTGGTGGTGATCTGTAAGGCACACACATCTTATTGGTGCAAACAGGAGAGTAAAAGGGTGGGCTGAGTGTGCTGAAATATTCATATGTTGTAACTTATGCACTTGCAAACCAATGTATGTTCTGTTTATAATATGTAAGCTTGCTGATTCTTCCTGCTCCGAAGACTACTCTCTAGTGTATAGATGGGCAGGGTTACTAAAGCACAATTAACATCCATCCATCCATCATCTTCCGCATGTCCGGGGGTCGGGTCGCGGGGGCAGCAACCTAAGCAGGGAGGCCCAGACTTTCCTCTCCCCGGCCACTTCCACCAGCTCTTCCTGGGGGACCCCGAGGCGTTCCCAGGCCAGCCGAGAGACATAGTCCCTCCAGCGTGTCCTGGGTCTTCCCCGGAGCCTCTTCCCAGTGGGACGTGCCCAGAACACCTCACCAGGGAGGCGTCCAGGAGGCATCCTTATCAGATGCCCGAGCCACCTCAACTGGCCCCTCTCGACACGGAGGAGCAGCGGTTCTACTCTGAGCCCCTCCCGGATGACCAAGCTTCTCACCCTATCTCTAAGGGAGAGCCCGGACACCCTGCGGAGAAAACTCATTTCGGCTGCTTGTATTCGCGATCTCGTTCTTTCGGTCACTACCCACAGTTCGTGACCATAGGTGAGGGTAGGAACGTAGATCGACTGGTAAATAGAGAGCTTCGCCTTTCGACTCAGCTCCTTCTTCACCACAACGGACCGATGCAGAGCCCGCATCACTGCGGACGCCGCACCGATCCGCCTGTCGATCTTGCGCTCCATCCTTCCCTCACTCGTGAACAAGACCCCGAGATACTTGAACTCCTCCGCTTGGGACAAGATCTCCTCCCCGACCCGGAGATTGCACAATTAACATACTCTATCTATATCTCAGCGGTTATAGTAGTCAGATGCTATCTAGAGTACACTGGTTTTCTTAGTACCACAGATATGATGTTCGTATGCTCTATCAAGACTTGTCATTACATTACTGAAGCCCGCTATGTAAAACAGTTAGTCTCCATCGCCTGTTTTACTAGCCTTCACATTCCTGTGATTTTTTTTGTCATATTGAAAGTTTCTTTAATGTAAGAGTATCTGAAGTGAAAGCTACATGATATTGGTTTCAACATTTTCTATTTTCTATTTCTAGACAGTGCAGTGTGCCTCTCTCCCTCTCTCTCTCTCTCTCTCTCTCTCTCTCTCTCTCTCTCTCCCTCTCTCTCTTCCCCTGTGAAGAAGTGACATCCTTCACCCAGCGTTATGACACATTTAGCTCTTTGTTCTTTCCCAGTAGAAAGTCTTTCATCCCAGTGGGCACATTCCACACTGCTTCACCAGGGTGCCAGACTGCACTCCCATACACTCTCTGTCAATGCAGAGACACTTACTAAGTAATACTTTTGTTCATCTTCTTCTCTCCCCCCCCCCCACCCCTCCCCACAAAAAGAAATCTAATCGTAGTAGTGGAGAGAACATTTGGAGTCAGCACTGGGATCTGCTGCCCCTCTTCAGTGGCACGGGAGCAGGCCCTTCTCAGAAAGCACATGCTTGAACACCCTTTGATAAACGCGACACTATGTTGTGTCACGAAAAGCCAATTACACCGTGCTTTTTATGATTGATGTGCCCCGACAGTGGAGGATGCCATTTAAATCAGCCGAGCCCCGAAGTGATCCGTGGGCCTAAACGCTGCTGCTTGTGTAGAGGGTTTGGGTGGCGGAGGTTATGGCTGCCGTAATCTCATTTGCTTGGTTGCTGAGTCGAGTTTCCAGATCCACATGTATTCAAAACGAGTGCATGAGAGGAGAGTCAGAGAGATATCCTCTGCTAGCTCAGCTCGGAGAAGGCAGCTTTCTCTTACGAGTTGGGTTGTCCCCCGCGTCGACAGCTCGATCCACCGCTTCTGAAGTACAAGGCAGCTCACTGGCACTCATAAAAGCGTGTAGGGAGGTGTCATATTGAACGTGGGATTGCTTTTTAATCCTGGGCACATTGACTATTCTTGTCAATAGAAACCCAATACAACTGCCAGCTTGAGATTTTTTTTTCTATAGGATTCTTGCTGGGCTTAATTTTCAAAGTGAACGCACAGATGCCAGGGAAGGCTTTTTTTCTCTTTCTTCATTCTCCCTCCCTGTCTCTCCCTCTCTCCCTCCCTGTCTCTCCCTCCCACTCTCTCCCTCTCTCTCTCCCTCTCTCTCCCTCCCTGTCTCTCCCTCTCTCTCCCTCTCTCTCTTCCCTCTCTCTCCCTCTCTCCCTCCCTGTCTCTCTCTCCCTCTCTCTCCCTCTCTCTCCCTCTCTCCCCCTGTCTCTCCCTCTCTCCTTCCCTGTCTCTCCCTCTCTCTCCCTCTCTCTCCCTCTCTCCCCTGTCTCTCCCTCTCTCTCCCTCTCTCCCTCCCTGTCTCTCCTCTCTCCCTCTCTCTCTCCCTCTCTCCCTCCCTGTCTCTCCCTCCCTGTGTCTGTCCTGGCAGCCTGCGCCAAGAGTAGCAGGCATGAAGCAGAAATGATCAGTCAGGTGCCCCGACACCGCCTGTTTCTGATGACAGGGTGACCTGATGGGAAGAGGAACCAGTCGGTTCCTCTCCCCTCTCCACCCTGCTTCTCCTCCCCTCTCCTCCTCCCCTCTCCACCCTGCTTCTCCTCCCCTCTCCACCCTGCTTCTCCTCCCCTCTCACCCTGCTTCTCCTCCCCTCTCCACCCTGCTTCTCCTCCCCTCTCCACCCTGCTTCTCCTCCCTCTCCACCCTGCTTCTCCTCCCCTCTCCACCCTGCTTCTCCTCCCTCTCCACCCTGCTTCTCCTCTGCCAGAACAAACGATAGCTATCGGCTGATATGATAGCATATGATAAGAGAAAGATAAGATCAATCTTTATTGTCCCCAAAGGTACATCTGTCTTGGGCTCCATGCTGCAGTTCATCCCAGAAAAAAAAACATCAACACCAATCGATACAGAATATGGTTATATGCAGCAATTGCATACTGCTAAACTACACATATTCAGTCACACAATAATTCACACAACATACAAAGTGCTAAGTGATGATAACAAGCATATTACACAAGCCCTTGAACATAATATATTACATAACATACGGTATAGTGGAACTTAAATAGGTTTTATATTAACATATGGAAATGACAACCTATGAAAAGGGATGCAGAAGATGAGAGCAAAGTGGTTTGAGTTTAGCGAGGGTTTAAAGGCTCTGGCATGACACTACTAAAAGGGGACTGCCTTAAAACGGAAGCTGTGCCCCGCTTGCAAAATTCGATCTTTTGCATCTTGAAACCTGCCGCGAATTCCCTGGTTACTGCCCGTCCAGCTCTGACAGGGCCCTCGTCACCATCCAGCTGTTCTGTGAAGCCTGGCTTCTGAGAGGGACATCACAGGTGCTGGCTGACACCTTTCAGAAGGACCCGTCCTCCAGGAGTCTGACGATTAACCCCTGCTCTAATCACCCAGTCGTGGGGGTGGGGAGCGGGGGGGGGGGGGGGGGGGGGGGTTGGGAGGGGGGGGATACGAAATCACGAAGAGAATGAATTAACTCGAACCGTCGAGGAATACATGTAGGAAGCTGTGAGTGTCCGTTAGCGGGGCTTAGGTGCTACTGTCATAACCGCCCTCATCTCCAGCAGCCCCTTCATCTCCCCTTGATGGTGTCATGGTGCTGAGAGGCGTGACAGCCCAGTGGCACTCCGCGGGCCCGTTCCACTCCCAGCAGCTAATTCATCATGACAAATGTTCTCAGATGATCTGGCCCAGCAGCGCTAATGGGGAGTGGGGAGAGGGCTCTTCGCTTGCACAAGACCCACTCCAATTAATCAGCCAGCTTTACTCTGGGCTAATTGGAGCGAAGCCCTGGCTGTGGTATGGGGAGGCACCTGACACAGTTAAGGTAGCGCCGCTCGGAAAACACGCTCGCTGTTTGTGTGTTGTGTTTGGGTTTGTGTGGTTTTTCAAACACATTTATTCTTCGGATCAGGTCTCAGCTTTGCAGGCTTTTTAGCACTTTTTTTCTACGTGCATAAGAACTGTACTTCCCTGTTCCTGTTATGTCTGTGGCTTATTTGGACTACAGCTGTGTGTGTGCGTGTGTTGTGATGTGACACATTCCTTTGGCTCGAGCAGGGCGTTCTTCATCTAAAGTTAGATGTGATGTGACTTTTAATTAATCCACCACAAATTGATTTCAATCTCCTCAGAGATTATGAAATGTACGAGTCATGCTTTTCATTATAAACTGATACATGAAATAGTCGCTCACAGCCCACTGACCTATAAAGCGTTGCAGTAAGGTATCAAACGAATGACCTCATCCTAGTTTTTTGTGTGTTCGTTTACTCCATTGTATAAAAACCCAGCACAATCGGTGGCCTGTCAATTCAACTTTAGCTAATATGAAAACAAAGGTTTTCCTGCTTGCCATTCGCTCCTACTTGGCGCAGGCTGCCTCCTGCTTGCACAGGCGTATTTTTCTAAAGGTGTGTGTGGCACATCTGCGCGGCTATTGTTTATTCATGGAGTAAACCCTTTGAAATGTGTTAAGATACTTCCCACTCATTATAAAAATCCTGCCACCCATGGATTAGGACTTTGATGTCACCAATCCGGCTTCAAAGGGTTCTTTCAGTGCTATTAATCACAGTTTAGCCTCTGAAGATATCGCCAGAGAAAACATTTGGACATCTTGTGCAGAAACTTTGAAATGTTCAGACTGTCTTGCATATGCGAGGTTCATATCCTCTCCTGTGTGTGTGTGTGTGTGTGTGTGTGTGTGTGTGTGTGTGTGTGTGTGTGTGTGTGTGTGTGTGTGTGTGTGTGTGTGTGTGTGTGTGTGTGTGTGTGTGTGTGTGTGTGTGTGTGTGTGTGTGTGTGTGTGTGTGTGTGTGTGGGTGTGTGTGTGTTTAGGACTGTAGCACTGCTGGGCAGACAGCTGCACTGCAGGGTCCACAGGATCCATCACAGACCAACTCAGGGTCCTAAAACTGCCTTTTTTCCATCTGTTAAGATGACCTAACATACAGTACTGCACAAGTCCACATACGCCGCCTCGGCTGGCTCCCTGTCTTACTGGGAAAAGAAACAGATGCCATCCTGCATGTTTCCAGCCTGTAAAGTAACTGCAGTTCTGCAGTTGTAGGCTTACTCTTTGACACCAGTACCGTTTCACCACAGTTACAGTATTAGCTTGAAATGTACTACTGTACACAGTCCCCTAACCCTCTACAACAAACCATGTGTTGAAGTATTGAACTTTTTTTGTACACACTGTAATAATGAAATTATACTAAATGTATACGTATGTAGATGATTTATGGATACGATGTATTGATCTTTGGGTTGTTTTGCATGACGACAGGTAATCTAGCCACATCGAGAGCCCGAGTCACGGCTGCCTCCAGATCCCTGCCTCCCCAGCTCAACTCAGGACGCAACAAGGTGCTCCATCTAACAGCCCGCTCTGTAGTTCAGGAACAACGCCTGTCAGTAATCAAACCTACCTTCACCTTTGACCTTTCACTCAGCTGTTATCACCTTCTCACCTGGCTGATTGGTAGGACAGCTTGTGTACAGTATGTGCTTCCCTTGTTTTCTGTTAGTCTCTCCTTTTGAAACTAACCTTATTTAAGGGGCAACATTCGCTACAATCATAATTATACAAAGATCATAATGTAAAGGTTTTGAGAAAATACATATACTGCCGCCGGATGTCTTTGTTGAATTTGCTGAATGAATGTGTCGACTTGCCTGGCCCGTTTGACAGTTGATGTGGTTTGTTCTGAGGTAGCTCAGCACTGTGATTCGAGGTGTGTAACATTTCAGATCCTTTACTGCTTCTCTGTCACCTCATATCTATTCATTTCACCTGCATGTCCTGTTGTCAGTCTCCCAGGTACCTGTTGAAGGTAAGGGAAACCAGTAGTGTTTAACAGTAGTCAGCAGTTAGTCTTGAAAACTTACAATGAGACAGTCTTGTGATAGTTAGTCTTGAATATATATATATTTTACTTATTTATATTTCTAATGATCATGTGTCATAGACCGTACAAAAATTTGAGTACTAGTATTTTCAACTTTATGGTAGTTTTCAAAAGATCCAGGCCAAAGTGTTGAAATCACTACTGTACTTTCCGAGGACTTACATTTCAAGACATGATTGATGTAAAATGTGTGTCATCTTTTGCTCGAGTCTAAGTTGGAGGAAAGTTTGTTACTGTTAGCAGATGAGAAGCTTACAAAAGTCATCAGTGCAATCAGATTAAAGCAGACATCTAGTGGGCCCTTAGAAATGGAACCTTGCATGACAGACGGGGCTTCCAACTGAACAGCATTCCGCATAGTAAACTGTCAAGTCGTCCAATTACTCCCTGAAGTTATTCAGAAAATGTTTGACATACCTTTCCTTCTGTGCCGAAGATGAAATATAGTATTAAGATATGCACTTTGCTGTGTAGACTTACTATAAAATATGTATTGCTTCATTAATTTTGATGAAGCCATGAAGTGCAGGCACCATTAGAATGCTTATATTGTGTCCTCATTAATACCTTGTCAGAATGACTACCTCCTTCAGGATAGCTAGTCTCATTATTCCCAATGCTCTGCTGTTTTCCCATGCCCCACAGCAGTGGGGGAGCCTCTCAGTTGGCTTTAAGTGTTTATGGGGCATCCCAGCTCAAGACGACACAGTTATAGAAAATCATTCTGGCCCAGCCCATTTAAAGCTATCGGCATTAATATCCCTCATTCTCATTGAAGCTGTCTGGTTTGGACCAGCTGCAATCACTTGATTAGGAGACTTGAGTTGCTTGGGCAGAAGGATGGAGGCTGATGTGTGTCTTCCTCTGCCCAGGTGGACACCATGGAGATGATGCGTCACCCGGAAGAGACCACCAACATGAGGAGGCAGACCGTGGCCTCCTACTTCCGTGTATGTATGCTTATTACCACCTTAATACTACCTTATGTATGCTTATTACCACCTTAATACTACCTTATGTATGCTTATTACCACCTTAATACTACCTTATGTATGCTTATTACCGCCTTAATACTACCTTATGTATGCTTATTACCGCCTTAATACTACCTTATGTATGCTTATTACCACCTTAATACTACCTTATGTATGCTTATTACCACCTTAATACTACCTTATGTATGCTTATTACCACCTTAATACTACCTTATGTATGCTTATTACCACCTTAATACTACCTTATGTATGCTTATTACCGCCTTAATACTACCTTATGTATGCTTATTACCACCTTAATACTACCTTATGTATGCTTATTACCACCTTTACTACCTTATGTATGCTTATTACCGCCTTAATACTACCTTATGTATGCTTATTACCACCTTAATACTACCTTATGTATGCTTATTACCGCCGTAATACTACCTTATGTATGCTTATTACCGCCTTAATACTACCTTATGTATGCTTATTACCGCCGTAATACTACCTTATGTATGCTTATTACTGCCGTAATACTACCTTATGTATGCTTATTACTACCTTTACTACCTTATGTATGCTTATTACCGCCGTAATACTACCTTATGTATGCTTATTACCGCCGTAATACTACCTTATGTATGCTTATTACCGCCGTAATACTACCTTATGTATGCTTATTACTGCCGTAATACTACCTTATGCACGCTTATTACTGCCGTAATACTACCTTATGTATGCTTATTACCGCCTTAATACTACCTTATGTATGCTTATTACCGCCGTAATACTACCTTATGTATGCTTATTACTGCCGTAATACTACCTTATGCACGCTTATTACTGCTGTAATACTACCTTATGCATACTTATTAACACCTTAATACTACCTTATGTATGCCTATTACTACCTTAATACTACCTTTTGTATCCTTGATATTATGATTATATTATTATCATCACTTGTAATTGTAGACAAGCCAGAACCAATCATTCACCTGTTAGACTGAATTCCTAGAGAACAGCTTGTTTTGTGGCCACAGTAAACCCAACTGTACATACTGCATCAGTGGGACTGCCACAGCAATGATGACCACGTCAGAGGTGAAGTTTAGGTGGAGACACGAGGAGCAATGATAGATGTTCAAACAATATCTACCCCCCCCCCCCCCCCCCCGTGTCCATCCTGCGCCTCCCCCCAGTACTCCCTGATGGACCTCCTCTCCAAGATGGTGGTGGGACAGCCACACTTTGTGCGCTGCATCAAGCCCAACGACGACAGGCAGGCGCTGCGCTTCTGCAAGGAGAGGGTGCTGCTGCAGCTGCGCTACACCGGCATCCTGGAGACCGTGGCCATCCGCCGGCAGGGCTACTCCCACCGCATCCTGTTCCAGGAGTTTGTTAACAGGTAACCATGGCGCTCTGTGACCTACCCCCTCCTCTCCTCCCTCTCCTGATTGGCTGCCGCGACCTGGCGGAGTGCGCTGGTGCCGTACGCCGACACAACCCCAGAGATGGACCAGGACGAGCACACTGCGTGCGACATCACAGGAAAACACGGGTTCCTTAATGAGTTAGGAGTCAAACTTGAGCACAGCAGAAGACTGACTAATTGGTAGTCATTAGCGACGGCAGAACACTACGTCCTACAGTACTCGCTGTAACTGGGTGGATTCTGCCCGGCTGAACCATGAGGACAAAGTTCAAATAGGAAGGAAGAGAGGATGTTGAGAGTGTACATTTTAATGACTTTTCTTTACTATTCATGAAGGGTTTGTTCTTATTTTCAATGTTCTGGACAAAATCAGTCCCCTTTCACCCCGGGCGATAATTACGTACGACAGAATTTGAAGCGACTCTATAATTAGGTGACTTTCTTACAGGGTTTTTAAATGTTTACCGGTTGTGTGTTACTATTTTAAAGTGTTAATAGTCTAATTAATATCACCTGTTCAAACACTTTAAAATATATTTTTAGCCCAGCAATTTTCAAAACTGGCATTTAAACCCTCCTTAGTGCTGTCATGAACAACACACACACTCAGACAAGATCCTTGGGAAAACGCAGGAAACCTACGTTTGATCAATTATCCTTTGAAAAATATTCCGGGCACCTCCAATGGGGAGGCTTTCAGATGATATAAAATTTAATTAGCTCAGGCTTGTGGCCTGTGTAAAAACCTGTGAGACAGCTGGTTGGTTTCTCTGCTCTAGGGGAGTTTAAAAGATTGTGTATTTAATTTAGGTGGAGGACCGCTTGACAGTTTTCTGCGGCCAGTTTGTAGTGTACGCAAATTTGTGTAAATGTTTTGTTCGGTGTTAAATATAATAGTTGATCACCTTAAAAAGTCACCGTTAACCCTCAAATAGTTCGAGTCTGTGCATACATGAGTGTATGCACGTCTGCGATGGTCCTGTCTGTCTGGATAGCACCTTGCCATTGAACCCCTTCTCATCCCACCTAAGCCAGGCAGAACTAATACAGACAGACTCCATGGTTAAACTGCACCTTTAGTGGAAACTGATTTGAATGTGTGCTCTCATATCAAAGGCTCGTCTGATGTTGCCAAGGAGCGAGCTTTGTATTTACCATCAAAGAAATAACAGGTATCAACAGGAATTAGAATGGAGGACTGTAGACTGGAGTGGATGGAGGTTCAAAGAACCTTTTTTTTCTCCCTCTCCTCCTCCTCCTCTCCTTCTTGTTGTTCTTCTTCTCTTTGACCAGCAGCAGAACATGAGGGATGAGCCAGCAGTCTGGTGTGCCTTGATGTCCCTGAACAAACAGTTAGATCAGCTTTGTCCTGTTATGCGGGTATTTGGTAAACGGCTGCAGGAGGGGAACTGAAGGGCCGTCCAGACTGGGGTGTAAACACGCCGTGGAGCTGATGCCCGCGGAGAGGCCCTGGCTTGTGGGCCGAGCGAGGCCATTGAAATAAGAGAGCAGGGGCCACTGAAAAGAGCTGCAGACAATAGGCCTCTGTCTGGGACTCATGTCTCTCTGAGCCTCTGGGCTTCTGGTCTCGGCTTTCAACGTTGTTTTTTTCTGTTACACGGAGAAGGAAATCACGGTGGAAATGCAATCGCTGGAGAGAAAAAAATCACTTATATTTTTTTTTTTTTTACGTTTTGGTACTGGGAAAAGTGGGTGTTGTGATGGAATGACAGATGTCAAGTTCTCCTCCTCCTCCTCTGTGTCAGGTATTACTACCTGGCCTTCCGCGCCCACCAGATGCCCGACACGAGCCTGGAGAACGCTGTGGTCATCCTGGAGCGGGCCAAGCTGGAGAACTGGGTCGTGGGCAAGACCAAGGTAGTGACCCTCAAGCAGTTTCAGAGAGCATGTCTCACCGACTGAGGGACAAAAACGTCTTATGTGTCTCCCCGTGTCTCAGACATGAGATACTAAAGTCATTTAGGGATCGATTGCCTGACTAAAATGGTGTTGACCAAATCGAGGAGCATTCTACATTTACATTTATGCATTTAGCAGACGCTTTTATCCAAAGCGACTTCCAAGAGAGAGCTTTACAAAAGAGCATAGGTCACTGATCATAACAACGAGATAGCCCCAAACATTGCGAGCAGCCAAAACATGAAGCATACATGGTGGAAAACCAAATAAGTGCCAAAGGGAAGAACCATAAGAGCATGCAGTTAAACAAGTTACAATTAAACAACATGAAACTCCCACAAGAGTGCAAGAGTGTCCCTGTAGAAAAAACAATCAACAGTAAAATTCTAACACCATAAGGTTCATTGTGTATTTAGCTTGCTTCTTCTAAGTCCAGGGGAATGCTTCCTGTGTGCTGAGGTGTGTTGAGAGGGTTATCAGGGCCTGTGTGGGTGTGCTTGTGCGTCAGGTGTTTCTGAAGTACTACCACGTGGAGCAGCTGAACCTGCTGCTGCGGGAGGTGATAGCACGCGTGGTGGTGCTGCAGGCCTACACCAAGGGCTGGCTGGGCGCTCGACGCTACCGCCGGGAGAAGGCGAGGAGGAACACCGGGGCCATCGTCATCCAGTCAGGTAGACGGCGTGCTGGGGCACCTTCTCACTGGGGCACCTTCTCACTGGGGCACCTTCTCACTGGGGCACCTTCTCACTGGGGCACCTTCTCACTGGGGCACCTTCTCACTGGGGCACCTTCTCACTGGGGCACCTTCTCACTGGGGCACCTTCTCACTGGGGCAGGCGCTGGGGGGAAATGTGGACCAGCTGCAACATTCATTCCCGTTTTCCTTCTTATGCTTACATGAACCAACAGGAAGTCCAAGACAAACACCTAGTGAATGGTTACTAATGACACAATGTACACATTTAATTTTTAAGCTTTATTTTTTTTATTGTTTTGTAGACGAAACAGGTGCAAATGCTTAGTGACTT